>NW_026294769.1:31446659-31691659 GCF_026119805.1 Tympanuchus pallidicinctus
AGAAACAAATATAAGATCAAAAAAGCGAAGCTGTCCAAAAGAAAATGAGTTGTTAAAATTCCACTGCTAGAAGCACGTACTGAGGAAAGTCTGGAAAGCACCTAGCACATGGGAACTCACCTAAAATATTTTGGTGAGCTGTGCACAGGCATCTCTAGTTAGTGCTAATCCCATGGGAAAGCTCACATGGCATAATGGGACATCCCAGCTCAGGCCTAGAAATGATGGAGCCATTTCACTGTGTGCTTCATTTCTGGAGGAACCACATCTTTCCTAGGCCCTTTGTTTCTGTGCTCAGCCAAAATGGCGCCCTGTCTGTGCAGACAGAAGAGGCAGTGGGGTGCCTGGAACTGTGTGGCTCCCCAAGTGTCTGGCTGGGTGCCCACAGGCCTTGTTGACGTTTCAAAATAATTGGTGCTAACTCTACTAAGGTGTGAGAAAGGTGAGGTTAGAAGGGAAATGTGAGTGCATGGGTTTCCTCTTGCCTGTGAGGTGTGCCTGACAGATGCCCTCCCTCGCCTGAGTACCTGTTCCTCTGGAAAAGTATGCTTTGCCCCTAAATTTCTGTAACCCAAGAGACTGCTTGAAGCATGATGGGCCACTGTAATACAAGGAAATACCCAGAGTAGTGACTTCTTAAGCTTATTTCCTCCTTTGATCTTTTCTTCCTGGAGGCATTTATTTGATCTTGGAAAGATCTTAGGGCTACAGTCTACTCTAGCAGAGATATGACAGAGAGTGGAGGAAAGAGATTTTGAGTCTTTTCTTCTGACTATTCTGCTACATTACACGAACAAAATATTGGCATGTTTCTCCCAGGAGCATATTTTCAGGACATAGCAAATTTGAAAGGAAAGAAACTAAGTGAAATTTCAAGGATAAAAGCAATAGGAGGAGATAGAGGCTATGAAGGTTAGGATGTTTTTCTAGAAAGTACTGTATAGCTCTCAGGAGACCCAGAGCCTGTGTAACTATATAAAGGCCACCTGATTGCTTTGTTCCTCAGCTCCCTACCTGTGAAATGCGCCCTGCCCTTTGTCTATTTAGCCCAAGAAGATCTGTGGCTTTTCCAGTGATGGACCAAGGGCATCTCACTTTCTGCTTGAGCCACTAGGTGGGACCAGAGTAAAATAAAGAAAATAGTTTCACCATTTAGGCCAATGAAGACATGCTGTCTTGCTCTTTAAATGGCAGTCTTGGGATTCAAACCCAAAGTCAATCATGCTTCCATAGTGACCTGCCGAAAATTATACTTTTTCTTTTCTTCTTCTTTCTTCCTTCTGTGAAGTGAGCTTCATCTGCATACATAGCATTTGTGCTGCCACTTTAGGAGAACCAAATGGTGCAGACACAAAACACAGAGGGAACAATCTGGGCTTCTGGAGTCCTTCCTTTCCACCATGCTCATTCCTAAATGCACTGAAAAATGTGTTAAATATCAGGGACATCCAGTTCAGGCATGAAAAAGCTGGGCAAAGCTAAATGAAACATCATCTTTATGTTTCTCTCCCCACCAGCTGCAAACAGGGAAACAGAACAAAACCAGAAAGGCTTTGGAATCAAACCACCAAAGCCAAGGCATGAGGAATACAGCAGCTAGCACTCATATTCCTGCTATTTTTCCCTTCACATCGCTGTGGTCCTGACTGCCCACCAATGTGCCAGGTGAGCTGGGAGGGCAAGGAACCCTCTCCACTTTACTGCTGAGGGCAGCACTTAGCTGTGCTATGGGCATAGCAGGGTCTTACAAACCACGCTGCAGACAATCAGTCAGAAGACGAAAGTAAACAACTTATTTACATGAATTTTAAATACAGCTTAGTGTCTGGCAGTCTGATTATTTTTAAAAGTGGGCTAAAAAAGTCACTGTAAGGAGAGGACCTTACATATCAAGCTGCAGCCCTACGTACATTAATATGGCTGAGTGGAGATGCTAACATAACCTTACCTGTAATGGCATGAACACACCACTGTAATAATTCATTTAGAATGATGACACCTGAGACCTAATTTAAAACTCCTAGATGAATACTGTTCTCACATTCAAACCCCAAGGCTGCTGCAAACATACCTAAGAAATTCTAAGAACTATAGTGAGCCTAATTGAATTGGACTTAAATGGACCATTGAGGTGGCCTCACCGAGCTCTGGGGAATTTATATTGTCTATACTGTATCAGAATCACAGCTTGAGCTGAATAACGGGTTACATTCAATCATGTTACTGTAACTCATGCTTGAGGAGAGGGGGAAACCTTTTGCTATCAGCAAGGCTGTATGGAAAACAATTTCAAATCACTTTAAACCCAGTTGGCAACTACTTTGCCAATTACGGGGTCCTTTGGGAAAGGTGTGTGCTAGGGCTCGGGACTAAATGATTTATGTCAAGCGCCCCGCTCCCCGGAGGCACATACAGGAGGCTGGAGAGGAGGTGCTTGTGGCTAATTATTTCTCCTAAGAATACTTTAGCAAGGTAATTTGTGCTTGCAGATGAGTCACACTGCACGCTGAATACTACACAGGGGCTGCAGAGGTGCAATGTGCAGGCAGATAAAAGGAAAGCAGCATCTTCTCTCCTTAATCTCGTATGCAAAACCCTGGCCCCCCAGACCCTTGGCCCAAAGGGATGGAGCTGTGCTCAGGAGCCCCAGAGGAGCACAGTACAGCCCATCCTATCACCGTGCTGGATCGAGGGGATGAGGCCAACGTCTAGCAAGGGCGATGGCAGCACGCTGCCTGGCACTCTTGGTAATGTGTGTAAGAATCTGCTCACAAAGGTCCATGTGGAAGGGAAAAGCAGAGCAGAGAGTGGCCAAATGCACTTCCAGAGCATCCCCACTGCACTCTAATGATTTTGTTTTTGCTTCCATTTTCCAAAACCTCCTCACAGGTGCGCTGTTGACATTGTGTTATAATTTATGAAGCCACAGATGGTTGGAACGTGTAATTCATTTTGTGGATGGCAAGTGTAAATCCTGTTGTTCCTCACATGGAACAGTCCAACCTGCTACTAAAGACACCAGTCTCACTGTTCCCAGTTACACCAGGAGGGGTGTAGAATACCCTTTTGGAAGTGCTGCTGCCGTCAGTTCAGACACAAACAACAGTGCTCTTACAAATAATTCTAGCCTGATTTCAGGATCTACTCTTTCCCAAAGCCCAAGGATTTGAGGCTGGGCCCAGCCCAAAGCAGGATGAATACAGCCAGAAGTTTGGGGTTCTTTGCACCTGAAGCACATTATGTGGTTGTGCACATTCCAAGCACCACGTCCTGCATTTTCAGCTGATTTTAAACTGTATCATGGAGTTGAACTTATTTTGGCTCTTTTCCTTCATTCTGGCTGAGGTGCTGGCTTTGGGATTTCAGAGCCAGTGAAAAGATGGACTGATGACAAATGCTGCATTGCTTTTCTTGGTTGGAACTTGGCAGAGACTCAGCCACACTCTCCTTTTTTTTTTTTTTTTTTTTTTTTTTTTTTTTTTTTTTTTTTTTTTCTTTTTGTGGTTATCTGCTGCTTTGAAGCAGCTGAAGAGACAAAAGAGTTCTGAGACTCCCTGTGGAAGCACTGCTCATCTTCAGGGCCCAGATGGATGCACAGAGCAGCCCCAGGTCCCAGCTGAGCCCAGGGCTCTGCACAGCAGATGCATTGGTCACGCTGGTGCCTGCGGGTGGTAGTGAGCCCACAGGGTCCCAACCTGCAGCTGCAACACTGTGAAAGGATCTGTCTGCAGTAATAACCTGGGAAAGATCTAAAGCACCTTCCCTTTTTTTTTTCCTGCAGTGACATAGGCAATAACACAGATGTCATAGATGGAGAGGGGCCAGTGAACTTGTTAACCCATAGCAAACAGATGAGTTGTGAAATACTGCATAGCTAAATGGGCTGGCTTCAAAACAGCAATCTGACCAAATGTGACTCCTGGCTATGGCCAGTTTGTCCAAAGGAACTGTGGGCCTCTGGTCAGCTTGTGAGCCAGCCTGTTATTGCAGTGTTATGCAAAATCCATTCTTGTTGACCTGATCAAGACTCGGCTGCAAGGAGAAGTCCCTGCTGCAGGGACCCTCTCTTGAGCACACAGGGAAATGTTAGGACAGTAAAGAAGCAGTCTTTGCAGGTACTCAGAGCTGTCAAGAAAAGGGTCTGTAGTATCCTGGGCTGTATATACTGAAGTGAGCAAGCTCCAGAACAGCCTTTAGCTGAGGCTTGTTTGCTTTTGATTGGCCATATTTGAGCCCTAAGTCAGGGTATCTGTTAGAACAGGGAAGGAAGCAACACACACTTCTACTTTCTCTGCCCTGCCTGCCCCCACCTTCCTCCCTTTCTTTCAAAGATCTGGGCTATAGTAAAGCTTTATAGGAAATGTCTGTCCCCCGGCAGATTGGCAGGGTGCTGTCATCCACCTGATATCTCCAGCTCCTGGCTTGTTAGGCACAATCCTGTCCCAAAAGCCCACCTGCCAGAGGGCAGCCTGAGTGCATCCAGCAGGGAGCATGCAAAACACAGGGCAGTGGTTCTGCAACAAGTCTTTCACTTGCTCTTTTTCTTCATTTTGATCCACTTCCCTGGAACCTTTTCAGGTGTGCTCACCATCAGCCAGATGAATCCTTGCTGCAACAGCCAAAGAGTTGTTCTTTCTGTCCCAGCTGATGAGAAAAATCGCTACCCTGCAATATGGCCAAGATCCGCCAGGCTTTTTATCACCCAGAAAAGGATCACAGAGAAACTCCTCACAACTCGTCCTCCTTCAGGACAGTAAGTTTACAGCTGTACTATGCAGCTCTCTTCTGCATTTCTTTCTATTTTAATTTTTATTCTTCCCAAACTCTTTTAAGCTTCTTCCCCTTTGCACATCTGAGTTTTGCTGATCACAGAGGTCAAACAGATTGGAAACATATGTGCAAGTAAAATGGCTTCACCTTTGACCCCAAACTATTCCTCCTTGGGAACATTTAATTTGCTCTAACCAAAAGTATTTTTATTTTAATGAAATGCTTTTTGCCTGAGGCAAGCTGTGTGGAAGTCCATCAGATGTGTTTTCATTTTACCACTTTGTAGAAAAGTGTATTAATCCATTTTGCTTTACATCTGGAATTTTTTTTAAACACAGCCCTGGGATTTTCCCTGCTATCTGCAGCACTAACTATGGCTCCTGTGCAAAACAAAAAACAAAACAAAACAAAACAAAAAAACCCCCAAACCCCCCAAAAACCAAAGAAACAGAAAAACAAACCCAAAAAACAACCAACAAAACAGAGTAATAAGAAATAAAGTGGACTAAGGGGTGCATCTGAACTCACTTTTAGAATAAAGGTTGATCCTAATTGCTAGGGGCCTTTTTATTTTTTTGGTCTTCTGGGGCTGCAGATTCTTATGTTTATGCAGATCATACATTTTCTGAGGATGGTGCTTTGACTCAAAAATGTGAAAATTTGGCCTATAACACTATCCTGAATCCTTCTGATGAAGTGAGGTAAACTTTAGGTTCAAGCTGTAGCAACAGCTTCTTATTTCCAGCTTGTGCTTTGGTGATTTATTTCAAGCATCATAGATAGCCCTTTGTGGCAGAACACAATGCAGAAGACAAAGCCATTTCAGACTCTGTTAGAGTTTTGATTACTTTGAATGTCTTACACATTAATTTCTTCCCAGCAGCTCCCCTAAGCCTTTTGGAGCAGTTTTCAAGCTGCTATCCAATCCATTCATGCATAGCCCATACCTATCTGTCCAGCCTACTTGTTATCAATACAACAGCCTAGAGATACGGCTAGATTTATTTATTCATTTATTTATTCTTTACAAAAGATATTTTCCAGCTCATGTAATCGTATTGCTATCTGTCTCACAGTTCTGATCCTGCCACCTCTCATTTCTGGCTTGCATACTGAAATCAACAGAACATGACAAACTGACATGAGGAAGCAGAGTACGTGTCAGCCTCTGGCAGACAACAGTGACTGTGCCTGGGCATCTCTATTCATTTTGCATAGCCCCCGCGTTCTACATGAGCAGCTCACTGCTTGCCCTAAAGCCCAAAAGGGTGCATGAGCCCCTGTGCATCTGCAGCATAGCCTGATTTTCCACTGTGCCTCTGCTTAACTGTCTTCTGTCAGAGGAAATTGTATCAGTGTTCCTATGTCTAGAAAACTACAAAAAAACAGTAACAACAACAACAGTGAAAAGGGTGGTGTGTAGATTGCTCTGAAAGTAATGCAGCCTACTTACTTTTGTAGAAATTCCAGCAGGTACAAAGGAGCACAATAATATTTGATAGAGCAAATTTTTGGCTACAAAACTCTACTTTTCCACAGTCACCATCTTTAGCTGATTTGCACAGACGAGCTGATCAAGACGCTCTTGATTTCATGATGTGACACCTATACATGGCTGCCCAGAACAAGGCTTGCCTTTCATTTTGCTGTCACCATTGCTGAAACACAACACCCACCAACTTACTGTGCTCACATCCACTGTCAACAGTCGATGAATGTCACTGGGTGCCATTTTTTCTGCATGGAGGAATTCAAATCCACACCTTTGCTTAATACGCACTTCTATGCCAGACACCATTCTGTGAGACTGCCCCTCTGCTGTTGTCTGTCACACAGCAACAAAATGTAATGGAATTGGAATATTGGTGGGAAGGTTCAACCTCTACTGCCATACCACCAGCATCCTCCTCTCATGTTGCGGGCCAACATTGTAAGACAGCAGGCATTACTTTCAGAGCAGCCCTTGTACAGAGCTACATTCCCACTCTTCTGGGTCTAAGGGACAATTTCCACAGTTATAGGAATATAGAGACATATGAGATCACTCATCACGAGTAAACCTTGTAAACTGAGGGCAGGGAGGCTTTAGGGTTGTGGGTTTTTCTTTGTGTGTGTGTGTGTGTGTGTGTGTGTGTGTGTGCGCGCATTCCTCAGCAATATCTAATTTCTGTCAATGAGAATATTATTCCTAAGTATTTGTTAAACAGCTTGGACAAAGCATTTTCAGTCCAGTGAGAGGTTCACTTTGGCTGTTCACTATTCATTATTCACGGTGTGTGAGTGTTCACATAAGTCATATGGTATTGTCTCTGCTCCTTACTTGAATAACTTTAGTTAAACAGGAGACTAATGAATGTTGGAGCACACATGGTGAATAGCTAATAATAAAGATCAAGTTATCTCTCCTCACCTGCATTCAGCAATTTCCAGGGCTGTCTTACAGCATGGAGTGGTGGAGCCCATAACCTGGACCTCCCAACTCCAAAGGCCTTTTTGCCCCATACTGAAGGGTAAACCAACATGCACAGTATTTACTGTGTGTGTGTACCAAGTGAGTCAGGCATGTAGCACGTTGCTGCATGCCACAAGGCACCACCATTTTCCTTGGACAGACCTGAGACCCCAGGAATGCTAGAGAGAACTCAGCTAGGTGGGCACTGATATATATACTAGCTGACTTCTCAATACTGGTAGAAGGAAATCTGGTTTAGATGCCATGGAGGAGGAAAGAAAAGTAAGACAAATTTGTGGGCAGCCCAGCCCCAATGCTCGACTCTAGCAGGAAATCCAGCTCCCTCACATTGAAGTTCTACTGGTGGATTATGAAGGAAAACATTTTCCTTTCAAAAGTATCTATTCTAATTTTTCCATTTTGATATGTTTAGTTTATGCCCTGTCATATGTTCACCGATAGATCGCTCCAAGATCCTCTCTCTACAGGGGCTGAAGGCCCTGCTAGAGCTCATAAACTCAGTGGTTTTGATGAAAATGCGTGTTGTGGAATCTAAGTGTTTTCAGCTGTTGCTTTTGAGAAGCTGTGGTGGATGTAGTATTGCGGGGATCATCGAGGAAAAGGAGGTTTGGCTGTGGCCCCAGGGAATGACTATACCTTGAATTTGTTGGAACTCTTCTGGGAGTTCGTTCCATCATCAGACACCATCAGCTAACAGTGCTGGTCTACACATTTTTCGAGGTTGCGTAGCCATGAAATACAAGTTTATACCTACTTGTTTCTTATGATATGGGTAGGACAGGACTACATTTATCTCTGCATTGTTTTCTACTCTCCCATCTGCTGACTTTTTCTGCCTTTTTCATTTCTCTGCAGAGCCTGCAAGTTCTTTTGCTTCTGAGAGCATTTTTCCTCATGTGTTTTCAACTCCTCACACAACAGAACCCTGATCTCTTCTGGTGGATATTAGGCACTCTAGATATACAATCAATAAATAATGCCCTTTTCCTTCTACATTGGTCTACTAACCCTATAGATCAGATGAAGAAGAAGGCTCTTAATTTTCCCACTGTCAGGAATATATGGGTATATTTCAATAGAGAACTCTTAAACTACCACACAGTGAAGCGCTGGAAGGTCTCTTATGAATCATACTACATTCATATATAAACATAGCTTAAATCAAACTGATGAGCAATGCCCTCAACCGGATAAACGTCTGATGTTAGATTTATCTCAGATCTGTTTACACAAAGGATTGATGGCAATCGATATCTGCCCTCAAGATAACTGAGGAAACAATGAGGCTCCCGATCAGCTGCACCAGACCACTTGATGTCACTATTGCTTGACGATGTGTGCATGTAACTGGAAAAGCTTAAATGCGGTTAATTCAAAAGAAGAGTGGGACACAGGGTTTAAAGAAGGCCTCTGGCCGTCTACCTAAAAAGCATAAGGAAGATACACTACTTAGGGATGCGCATAAATTCTGTTTCTGTACATTTTGCACTATTAGTGGAGAATTCCGCTTTGGTGGAGCTATGATTTTTGCCAGGCTGGATGTGGCTCTGGGCAGCCTGGTCTATTGGATGGCGGCCCTGCACATAGCAGGGGGGGTTGAAACTAGATGATTATTGTGGTCCTTTTCAACACAGGCCATTCTATGATTCTATGATTCTTTTTTTGAATTCTCTTCCTTGCTGTGTGCAAAGGTGAAAGTACTCTGTCTTAGGTTTTGAGCACAAGGATTTGTAATCTTTTCACTTGTTTGTTATAAGAACAAGACACTTCCTCTCAAAGGCATCTGTGAAATATATACAATACATATGTGAAAGCATTGTTGTGTTGGACAGAATGGCTCTCTGACCCAGTTGTCCAGCTTACATCAATAAACCTCTTAATTTACTGTCAGGAAGTTAAGACAGACCCCATAGAGTTAACTACGAAGCAAAATACTTTCATCCACTGCCATGAAGACTTCTGGCTACCTGGCCAATTTTTGTGAAATCCAGCCTGGATTTCTTTTGATGAGTTTTGGACCTCACCTGTGCAGTCGACAGAGGAAACATTTCTATTTGCTTACTGCAGAGATTTCACCATTCAGCAGTCTTATTAGTCACAGTTGAACTGGTAAATTATTTATCAAAGTCCATGGTGAATAAATATCTAATACTCCTACCCACACAACTTCATCTAAGTCCCAAGGAATCGGGCAATGAGTTTCTTCTCCTTTTGAAAGGTCTGAGATTACTAAATAATTCAGAAGTTTCTCTCCTGGCTGTGATAGGATACACATCTTTACCTCAGAGTGCTTTTTGTTGATCAATAATCAATTCATTTTCCTCCTGCTATTGGTTTTCTCTACTGAGCAGCAGAGCAATATCTGCTTGCCTATTTATGATTACAGAGGAGGGACAGGGACAGAAAATGTTATTTGTATGCACATGATGGCCATAGGTGGGATTTCTTGAGCTAAGTTTCTTTAGCACAGAACATGCTTTCCTTACTGCCAACTAAAACTTGAATCCCACCAGATCTCCAGCAGCTCCCATTTCTTCCTAAAATATGGTCAGCATCACAAGCAGTATCTCTTTGAAGGACACAGTCTTGATCCTTTATTTTCCCTATAAAAATCCTATGTGGCTCACTATACTTGCTCTTTCCCAGGGAAAAGGGAAGATGAGCCCTTAGCAGGAGATGATATTCTATCACTTTAGCAGCCTGAGGATTTGAGTTCCCGAAACTTTAGGAACTGGCTCAAGAGACCCTTAGTTCTTCTTAACAAAAGAGCAAGATATAGCACTGAGTAAAATTTCAGAGGTGATTTGTAGCAGCTCCACTGGCATACTGCTAGATGGTTGGTGTTATCAGACAATTCAAAATAATGGTATATTGAATCAAAAGCCTGTGTTTGGGTGTTTGTTGTTTTTTGTTCGTTTGCAAATCTTTCAGTGCAGGCATCATAGACAGCATGAGCTAGAATAGCAGCAGCACCTATCAGAAGAGAAGTGAGATCTCAGCTGGAACCTCAAATAGAAATGTTGAGGACAACCCTGTGCACCCTTACAATGCAGTGCATTCTTTGCTGCTAGTCTGCCTGGCTCCAGTGAAACTGCTCATGCTCAAGCAGTCATAAGTTAATCCTATGAATAGCACTGAGCAGCTGAGAGAAACTTGTCAGAAAAGACAAAAATGCATGATAAATAGTCTTTCTTCAAAGCAGTGTATTTTTTTGGACAAAATGTTGCGGCTTCTTGAGAATTTTTAAACACACTAATTAATTTAATTTTCAGGAAACTGTTTTTTACTAAGCTTGTATATTGTTCTATAGCTTGGTCAAAAGTATCATTGGAAAGGATATTTTGCTCTATGAAAGTATATATATATATACATACATATATAAAAGGAGTAATATCCATTGATTCTTTATCTCGTCTCCTTTCATCACAAATGTCTACTAATATGATTGGTCATCAAGTTTCAGAGATGTGTAGTGGCACCTTTAAATGAGTTGGCCTTCATTTCATCTAATTGACTCTCTGCCAATCTCCAACCAACTACACAAGAAGAGAAGAAGCACCTGAGCTTTAATACTGAATTGTGATTGCGAAGGAATTAGAAAGGGCTTTAATGAACTGTAACAGTTTGGATTTGCTTCTCTGACAGTCACGTATACTTTAAATAAAAGACCAAACAGAACATTTCAGGTATTTCAGAATCAATCTTTAATTTTATCATTACCTGGGCATTCTGATGTGTTCTCCCTTCACCAGCCCATTCTGGAATGAATGGTCAGTAATGATGAGCAGAGATAATAGATTACAGAGTAGGGGAAGGTAGGAGATATTAATAAGGTAAGATTTTTAATTAATTTTTCAAGTTAATTAAAATGTCCAAAAGCACAATAAAACTGCAGAAAATCTGGCAAGGGAATGGCAGCCTGTCTGATTAATGCAAGTCAACTGTCTTCTGAGGGTAATAGTAATAATGATGAGATTATGGATATGGAAGAACCTGCTAAAGAGATATGAGATGCATGTGGAATACAAACTGTGTCCTAGTTACTATTTTATGGTGCACAATGGATCTTATTAAGGAGGAATAGCAGTAAGAATTAGCACTGAATTGCTCAATAAAAGTATTGTGTAATTAAGAGTGCTGCACCATCAGCTTGAGTGCTACCTCCCATTGATACTCCATATCCTCCATTCACTTTTGGTTTTTAACTAAAGCGTGGGACTTTAAAAGCAGTTGAAGGCAGCATGAAAAACATGTTGTCTTGTTCATGATGAGGCTTGGAGGAAGGAAGATAAGTGCTGAAGTGCTCGAGTGGAACACAATATGCAGGAGGGACTCAGGTCTTCCAGAAGTGAGGGCTTGGTACTTCATTCTCTTAATGGAAAAACACTGCAAAAAAATCCTAACAGTAGCTGAGATAGTCAGAGAAAATAAAACATTTTATCACACCCTTGGCTTTATAAGTATGTGGCTCCCAATCAGAGAAGAAACCCCACTGAGATACATCAATGCAATTTTCAGACAGAAAGGAAGGAAAGAGACATTCAGTGGTGGATATTTTTTTCAGAGAATAAAGTTTCTACACACAGTGTGCCTCCTGCAGCAGTATTCTGGCCTTGGCTGGGAGTGCTAGGCAGCATCTGATGGAAATACATTAATGTACTAACTAGAGATATCGCTATCATACAAGAGGTGTTATTTGCATTGTTCTATCCTGATGGGAAAGTAGCAGTTAATATTATCTGATAAATTACGGTGTTTCTAACCCTGCATTGCAGATCTATGTGCTTGAGGTAGTTAACTCTCAGACAAGTATCCTTGCTTTTGGAGAACGGATGTGAACCAAACCTCCTACACTCAGAGCTTTGCCCATCATTGCTTTTTACAGAAAAACACAAGCTGCTGGCTGCAAAGCCAAACTCCTCAATACTGATATCAACAGACTTGTTAGAGTATAGATTTGGCTAGAAGAGAAACGAGATCCCAACTGCCCACTGCCCACGTGGTTCAGAACATTTGGAGCCTGAGTGGTGATAGAGCAGGCCTGTGCTCATAATAAACCGCTTTCTTTCTTTTTCTTTTTGCTAGCTAATTTTGCTGTGCTCCTGGCGAGGTTATGCTGTGTCCCATGTCCATTTTATTCAAGCTTCTTTCTGTCAAGACCAAAATTCTTAATTCCATCTTCAGTGTTTACCCAGGCTGCTCTTAAAAGTGAAAATAGTATCTGGAGGATTCTAGCCTCGGTGAAATAATGAAATAAGGTAAAAGCCTCCTGTCTTGAATTCTGAGAAGGCTGCATCAGCATGTGCAAGAGAAATTGTTGCTGTAGATTGCCTCATTATTAAAAGGGGAGGGTGAGGAATGGCAAGGAAATTTTGAAGCCTGTTGATGTAAACCAGAACCAGTTTATAGAGAGCTGGCTGAGGACTGAAGTTTTATAAGGTGCACTTTAAACAACCATGCAGCGTACTAAAAATATCATAAAAACTGTAGCTTCCAGCCACAAGTTTCAGAAAATGCTTAGTGGCAAAAAGAGAAAAAGCTGCAAGATATAGGACATAAAGCAAATCTGATGTTTGGAATGGAGGGACATTTAAGTTTTGCTTCAGGCTCCAGTTTAGTGCAAGCACAAGAAACTACTGCTAATACTGCCTTAACGTTCAGTAGGATGGTATTTGTCTCCTTAATGGCGATAGTATATAAATGCTAGAGGACAGAAATCACGTATCAGTATCTTAGGCAGATGTAGAGCTTTCTCCCCACTCTCTGTAGATCCTATTGATGCTCATAGAGATGCTGCTACTCAGACTGCAATTTTTCTCCTGAGACCCCATGGGAGTCATGAGAGCAGCCAGACTGCTCTGATGCTCATCAAAGTTCATTGCTCCTTTTCATCAGAAACCATCAGAAAAATGGCAATTCCCCCCATATGACCCAGATTCTTGCCCCATCAGCTGTCACCTTCATCACTGGAGGGGAGAGCCTGAAGCTGAGCTGCATACTGTGGATTAGAACTGCATTACCCCCAGCACAGGCTGCCCTGCTTCTGAGAGAATAACAGCCCTGTGCTATGTTCTGTCATATTGCAGGCCTGGGAGACAGTCCTGGAAAGCAGCATCAGGAAGGTCAGAATCACAGAATGACTTAGGTTGGAAGGGACCTTAAAGCCCTCCCAGTCCCATCCCGTGCCATGGGCAGGGCTGCCACCCAGCAGCTCAGCTGCCCGGGGTCCCATCCAACCTGGCCTTGAGCACCCTGCGTGATGGGGCACCACAGCTTACATGGGCAGCTGTGCCAGCGCCTCAGCCATTGGGGATGTTTGCATACGGGGTTCTTAGCAATTTATTTTGTGGTTCCCCAAAAGGAGAGGGAAGTGCTGGGCACGTTTGTTTGCATCTCGTGTTTATGTGTGGGATAATGTCTCGAATGTATTGCTCTTAAATATTAAAGCAGGAAAAAAAGAAAGGAAGGAGAAAAGAGCAGAAAGGGCAGGAAGGCGGAAATGGCACAGTAAAGTTGCTGTACTTTCCCAGGCATTTAAATGCTTCATTAGAAGTGCCTGGCACGGTCCTGTCAATCACACGACTTTAAGAGGTCCATCAGAGACGCCTCTGTGAGGCACAGACCCTGCCTTCCCCCTCTTCTGCTCACACACCGTGTCAGAGAGGCATAACCTTGTGCTGAGCAGTGACAGCATCAGCCTACAACTGGAGGTGCTAGCTCAGCTATGCTCCCAGCACGGACAGGATCAAAGGACACTTCCTTCCCTTCACCCCCCATCCCAGCCAGTTACAGAGAGGGAGAGATACCCAGGTCTGCATTTTCAGTAGCAAATCCCCTCCAGCACTTGCGAGGCAACAGGGAGAAAATAATAATTCTGAAAAACATCACAAGTTCTTCCTTTTTCTTTTACGGGATGTTAAAAGACTACTTTTAAGCACTCTGCTCCCAGTTCTCACTCACAGTAACAGGAGCTGGGGTCAGGCATCCTTTCTCATTGTGATTAGTACCGTGCTACAAGAACCCTGCCATTAAAGGAATGATTCTGCCTGCTCAACAGGACTTTCCTCTGGGGTAGAGAGTGGTGGTATCTGCTAACCCCAGCACACAAGGAACATCCCAGTGTTCTGCACAGCAGGGACAGTCAGACCTCTGGCTGCCATCCCTTGTGCCCTCATGGCTAATATCAAAGAAGTCATTTAAAGAAAAATCGATCAGGCCCTCCCTAAATTTAAGTTCCTCTGATGTAAATCCCTTGTGCAACAGATTGCAGATGAAATTTATTTATTGCCTTTTTCTGTTGCCCCTTGCAAAATTCATAGATTAAAAATTAAATATCCTGAAAAGGTACAAGCTTTGTGCCCAGAATGCAGCACTTTCCTATCACAAGTCTTCATTCCACCTCAGGAAGGACAGTGTAACACCATTTACCCTTGTCACTGTCTTCCTTCTGATTCCTCAAATCCCATCCCTGCCCTAAGGATGCACTCCCTGCTCCAGCTCTGCCTGCCCACCTCCTGCCCTAGGTCACCTGCAGCTCCCCCTAGGATAGAAGGAAGAGCAGAGCAGCAGGGAGGAGGAAGTGACCTGGGTGTGCTCTTGGGACCAGGAAGAGAGGATGAGTATTCATCTCAAAAAAAGTTAAGTGGGGCAGTCCTTCAAAGACCGAGATTCACCTCTCAATAGTGGGACATCTGGTGACATTAGCTGAAGTTTCATAAAAGCTCCCTGTGGTCCTTTCAGAAATAGAGCAGGTTTCAAAAAGAAAGGAAGAAAGAAAATACAGAGCCTTATATATTGATGTTGATTTATCTCAATTTTCTATTATAAGGTACTGCTAAATCCAGCAAAAGTTCTTAATTTCACTTTCTCATTCTCCAATATAGGGGAGGTTGCTGGTCATGAATGTGTGTTATCTACAGAGATGTGGTTTTGTCCTGCTTTCTTTCTTTATTTCATTATTTATTGAGTAAGATAATAGCTTATGGTACTTACACCGAGCCAGCTGTTTGCAGGATGCCAAGAGCAGGTGGTCTGGGAGGCCTCTGATGAATTGCAAAAGACACTTACCAGCTGCTATCACTGTGTGAAATGAGCAAACCTGCAAAATCTTTATTTTCAATTGGAATGTACTTTTAAGTAAGCAAGAGAGACAGCCAGTATAACTACAGACCATGACCAACAACCCACATAAAGCGTGTGCAAACACAAGTGATTAATGTACCAGGATTTTAAAACAATCTAAATTAACCAATTGGATTTCATAGGGTGCAGGAGAAGAAAGGAGGATGAGGGATGGATGGGAGGGGGGGGGTTGCTTGTAAGTAAAGAGGAACTATTGGATGAGTCTTAATAGCCTTCCATGGGTTCTTAACAGCTCCCATATTTTCATTCTGTCAACCAATCTTGTAAACAATGATGTTGGACTTTAAAGCCTTTATGGCCTTTTTCTCTCTGTCTCTCCCACCCTCTTTTTTGTTTTTTTTTTTTTTTTCTTTTCCAATTATGTAGGGCACTCCTGTGTGCTGTCTCACCAGGGCACAATCCTTTGGTGGGAACCACATCCTCAAATGGTCACTGAAGAGATACAGGGATAATGGGTTACAAAGACAGACATTAATAAGGTAAGATAAGAGAGGGGAGGTTTATTAATTTTTCAAGTAAAGTTAGGATGCCCAAGGGCACAGTAAAACTGTAAAGAATCTAGTGAGGGATGAGAGGCCTAGCTGATTAATGCAAGTCAGCTGTCCTCAGAGGGTGATTGCAATAATGATGAGATTATGGAAGAACCTGCTGAAGACAAATGAGATGCATGTGGAATAAAAACTAAGTGTCCTAGTTACTCTTTTGGAGTGCACGATGGATTTTATTAAGGAGGAACAGTGATATAAATTACTGCTGACTGAGACACTGAAGGAAGGAGCTGGGCTTGCTTTGCTGGATTTTCTTTGCCTGAGACAAAGCACGCAACCCAGGGTGCCTCACTTGAAAACAAGCCAAAGAAAACACAGGAAAACTAAAGCGGGTCTTTCTCCCCTCTTGTATAAGAAGAGACTATTTCTGCTTTGTCTCTTTGATGTCCCTTTGCCTCTGCTACCCTACTTCCTCTAGCCCTGTTATCTCCCAGCTCTGTTGGGGTAGATAACTTAGGGCTGCCCAGGAGCCCTTATGCCATCTGAAGGCAGTTTTTTCCCAGGCAGCCTGGTCAAAGTGAGGCAATGCTTCCGGGGCAGCTACTTTGCTGCTCTCCTTCCTCTTCCCACTCACCTTTCCTATCTCTTTGTTCCTTGTCTTTTCCTACTCATTCTTTTGCCAACCTCTTCATCTTCTACTTGGTGTCCTCAGTTTTTTCTATCACCTTCTCTAGCCTTCTCTCTCCTTGGTGGGGAACCTCCTGTCAGCCCTTCACATATAGACTCTCCCTATGGTCATGCATAGCCGTATGACCATCACTGTGATCTCCACATGTCATACAGGCCATACCGGGGATGAAAGACACAATTATTAGGGCAAGGGAGAATGGCTTTAGACTAAAAAAGTCTATTTGAGTTTTTTAAAAAGAGATTTGAGTTAGATGTTTGTAAAAAAATCTTTAGGGCATGGTGAGGCACTGGCACAGCTGTCCAGAGAAGCTGGAGTTGTTCAAGGCCAGGTTGAATGGGGCCCTAGGCAGCTGAGCTGTTGGGTGGCAGCCCTGCCTCATGGGAGAGGGGTTGGAGCTCCATGATCTTCAAGGTCCCTTTCAACCTAAACCATTCTATTATCACTTCAGTGGTTATATAGAATTGACCAAGATGGAGAGGACCTGGTGAGGCTGAGCATCCTCTGCAGCCCCTAAAAGGTGTAGGATTAACTGCAGGAGTGCAGGGGATGCCTTTCAGATGCAGGAGGTTGGTGAGTATGCACGGTGTGATACAGTGGGAACTAAAAAGTAATTAACATCATGGGAAAAAATGGCATAATGCTGCATCTGGTATAAATTTTCCATGTCCTCTATTTCTTTTCAGTGAATGAATAGTCCCTGGTAACAGAAAATAAGAAATCATAGTATTGACTGCTTGTGTTACAGTGCAAAGTCAGCATTTCCATTAGAAAATCTGTTACTAGTGGTTTTGAGCAGTACAATCATGAACATTCATTTCAAGATTAATTCTGGTCTTTAGAGGCACCAGTCGGACTGCATTTCTTCTGCTACAAAACTCAGCAGATCAGTTTGGGTGTTATCAAACTTTACCACCTCCCTGTAGCCCAGAGATCCCGTTCTCATGAGCATTCTCATTTTTACTTCATTGTCTTTTTAATGTTGGAATATCATCTTCTGATCTTCTGATCTCTTTTCATTTGCAGATATTTTTTTAATGGCTGTAACTACACTATGTCAAGACAGCCTATTCTCCCTCAGTCTAAATATGTAATTACCTGATAGATGGGCATTTCTGTATCATTTAGATGGTCTAAATACATATGTATGCAGAAGACAGGAAAGACTTCATTTTAGCAGCTCCATACATATATATTTACATGACAGACCATAATGTTCTGCTATGTCAATGCCTGTAAACCTAAGAGCAGCACGTGTCCTGAATCTTCTGGGTTTCATGCCCCATGTTACAGACACTCAGCACCACTTTACATGGGGAGCAGCCACTGCAGGACAAACTAAAAATGGTGTTATATAAATAAAATATATTTTCCAAAGGAAAAAAAAACTGCAAACAAAAATAACAGCCCTAAAAGATCGTGTAAGTACCTTGCCTTTGATTCCCAGTAGCAGATGTTTTGGGTGTTGAAACTCCCACCAGAACAGCTGCAGGAATGTAGAATCACATCTGGGCTTGCGACGGGGCTGCATCATTACCCACTGACAGCAAGGCAGCCAGATGCTTCCAATTCATTCTAGGGACAGAGCTTCAAGTTTCAGCCAGTATACATCCCTGCCTTACAGCCGTTACTTACTGCTTGCTGCGGCCGCTACTGGAAAGGCAGTGGAGAAAGTGAAGGAGCAGGGGAGGAAGACAAGGGACAGGGGCTCAGGGGCAGCAGGGATGAGCTTTGGGAGCAGAGGATGATCTCCTTCACCCCCAGATAAAGGTGCTGGAGGAATTCAGTAGACACTGAGTGTTTTGGGATTGTTACTTGTTCTGCCAAGTACCTAAAGCACAATTGGCTTGGTTGCTCTCCAGCAACGTTTTCTCATCTCTCTCCTGGGACTTCCAATTCCATGGTGACAGCTGGCCTATGCTCATTAATTGTTTTATGTAGGGCTGCTCTTCCTCACCCAATGTTACCACATTTGTTACGATAGAAGAAGTTCTGTTTCCCTCATTTCTGGATTGTCTCAGTGGGAGTTCAGGCTTTGACTAAGAGAACTAATTTCTCCATATTCAAGAGAGAAATGGTCTTAAGGCATGAATATGCATCTCTGGTACCAGTACTAAGATTCTGTACAAAATCAACATGTTTGAAATCCTGAGACTGAACCCACTCAGAACAGGCTGCTGGCCCAGGTGCTCTGTGACAGTTCAGCAAACGATGCTGCTCTCAACTCATCACAGCTCTTTATAGGTTATTTTATTATTTTGCATATAAATGCATGCAGGTAACTGAAAGTAAGTAGTTACGAGATTTGCAATCGAGTGACTGATTTAATCAAAGGTAGCTAGTGCACAAGTAGAGGTTGTACTGTATCTTTTAAAAAGAATGGGTAGAAAAAATAAAATGTCAGAGCAAATATTTACCACAGCAGTCTTGTCTGTCACCTTAATGTTACTTGCCTAGTAGACACACACTACTGGAGAAGCAGCAGAAGGTTTTAATACAGCTTCCAAAATGCCTTGAGTGTTGCACACAGACTCCAGCTGACAAATGGGACCAGGGTTGTCTGGCTAAGATTATGAGTATCAAATGTTTTAAAGTACAGATGTGCAAACATGGATTTGTCCTTCCGGAGTGGAGAATAATTTGTCAGTGAAGTGAATGACATCCATGCTCTCGCATAAGGAAGAGACAGTTCTCCACCTGAATGTCAACAAGAACATTTTAAGAGAAATATACGACAACCTTTGGCTTTTAGAGAAGTATTTATAATTCACAAACTGGAGCAACCCTTTCTCCAGGTGTCACTGTACTGTTTTGATTATTGTTGATACATGTATGACAGCAGCAATGAGACTGGATGGAGTTAGATAAACTACTGATACTTCTGAGAATGTGAATTGTTTCCCAGACTCACTCTTTAATGAAGATCATTATAGAATCACAGAATCATAGAATAGTGTGGATTGGAAGGACCACAGAGATCATGTAGTTCCAACCCACTTGCCATAGGCAAGGTCCAACTGCTAGATTGAACACCAGCTCAGCTGCCCAGGGCCTCATCCAGACTAGACTTGAACGCCTCCAGGGACGGAGTATCCACAGCTATGTGCAGCCTGGGCTACTGCTTCCTCACACTCACAACGGGTGAGTTGTGAGTGAATTTCTCCGTTGTGTGAAAAATTTCCCTGTTGACGTTTCCCAATTTTAATTTGAGGGTCTGGAAAAGGAGAAACAGAACACGGCTTGAGTCTAATGGGAGGAGGATGTGGTGAAATCCGTCCTTGGAGCAGGGAGTCCTTTCCCATAGCTGTGGCCATGCTGGAAATCTTTTGGAGAAATCCCTTGGAGTAGGGTCTACAGGGCTTTGCTATGGATTTCCATGTCCCTCATTTCAACTCTTTGTCTTTTGAGGTTATCATGAGCATTTGCCATCTTAGTGTTATTGACAGGGAGGAAATGTTTGGAGGTTCCTCTTGAGAGCCCTGTATGGAGGGAGAGCACAGGATGACCCTCCTACCTGTGCCACACGACCTCTGTATTCACTGTACTCACCCCCAACACTCAAGTGCTGCTCTTCTACTTCTGATGGAAAACTGAATAAATCATGGAGGACACAAAAAAACCCAAAGGGTTCACAAGTGTCTTTGAAATAAATTAGAGTGTAAACTCCCATTGGCCCAAAGCTGTTGTTGAAGTGGTAATGACAAGCAGAGTAGACCTTGCTTAAAAATGCTTGCAAGGTTTCTTAGGAGTTCACCTATGAGTGCAAATCCTTTCGCTGCCTGCAAGGTTCATTAAAGTCATCACTGCTTTGCATGGAAGCAAAATGGCAATAAAGTGCAACTAATGAAAACAAAGGTTAAATACGATTTCTCTGTTTCCCAAGGGAACGTGTTTTTCAGGAAACAAATCTCTGCCTATATGTGAGAAAATATGCAGCTCTCTTTCTTTTCCCCCCCTTCCACAAAATTTTATTTAAAACTTTGACACAAAGAAGAAGAGTATACTAAAATAGCATCAATTTGAAACAGAACGTGGTATAATAGACTGGAGTACATGAGAAAAATCAATAGCTTTGCATAAGCATGAAGTCTATAATCACTCTACTGACATACCTTAGAGAATATATGCATTTTAACTGTCTTTGTATAAAACCTTCCAGGGAACTGAACATAATAATAATTAATAATGTAATTAATACTTAATTTATAAAGGGCACAGTATGCCCTGCTCTCCTGCAGAGGCACTAAGAGTGATAAGCAACTGAAAAATAGGATTCAACTAAAAGTACCTCTTTAAAATGAAGACAAAAAGGACAATAAATAAATAGTCTATGGAAGCAGTACGAGAAGAAAGATGTGCCACAGCAAATGCATTGGCAAAACAGTAAAGTGTAAAATCTCTCCTCCCTGTCCTGCTCCTATCAACACTCCCATTCACTTTGGTGGAGTGGAGACAGGAATATTGCTCAAAGACTTTGGAAATCTTTATGTGCTGCCTTCTAAAACCAGAGTGAACATCTTTCTTCAATCACTCAGAATCTTACTGGGTTTGTGAGCTTGAGGCTCCATCATGCATAGCAAGCACAAGTAAAGCCTGATAAGTGAGCTAAAAGCTGTGCACTTATGGATTTCTCAACAGTCAGTTCAAGAAGGATAATAAGTGCTTACACATCCCAAAATTTACTTATTCCTGTGTCTACTAATTCCACCTTTCATTACAGCTTTCACCATTTTCTCGGTGTGAAGTCAGGTCTACTGGTTTGCAGTTTACAGAATGGTCCCTGTAAGGCTTTCATAGAGAGAAGTCTCACAGCTGTCATCTTTCAGTCCTTTGTTATGAAGCAGGACTGATGGGTAAACTATTGTTCAAACCAAACTTAGTTGTGATATTTCACACCAGAGCTCCTTTGGAGCTATTGGATTAAAAAAAACATCCTAGCTCCTGATTTATGAACACTTAACCTATTAATTTTCTCTAAAACACCTTCACTGATGCTTCTTTTTTTGTGATACATCTTTCAAGCTCATTCCCCATTTAGAATTACTTTGGTGTGAAAATTTCCTGGCTTCTGATGTGAATGTTAATATAAAAAGGCAGCTAACTTTGTGCAATATACTTGTCTTTGATGATTTTTGATTCCACTAAAGTTTCTTGTAAGCTTTCTGCTTGTCCTAGGCATACATACTTCTCAGTCTTTCTTGTCTTTCATTAGTATGTTTTATAATTTGATGTGTATATTTAGATTCACATTTTATATTTAAAATGTCATATTCTTGTTTATTTATGTCCTCATCTTTGCTTGAAAATCCCCCTCCCTTTTTTTTTTTTTTGGTAACTGCACTTCACTCATAATTATCTCCTTTCTTTTGACTTTTATCTATACTGCCACGTTTGGATCTTTTGGACAAGAACATTCAGTATGCAGTTTTAAAGCAGCTTCCACATCACAAAAAAAAATCATTTTACCTCTTCATGTAAGTCATTTTATTTTGCTTTAAATTGTTTCTTCATCTCTACATAGCTTTACTTTTAAAAATCAAATGTTACATAGTGTGATGTTTTTTACTTTTTCTCTGAGAAAGACACTGGATTTTATTGTTATAACCACTATTATAGAGTCACTGTTGCATCTTGAACTTAAAACTAAGTAAAATTTAAAAAAAGCCACAATACAAAAACAACAAAAAATCCAAAACCAACACACCCCTCTTCTTGCAAATGCTTATAGATGAGTTGCTCTGAGGAGTCATTTCTCGCCAAGAATTACTCTTCATATTGCAACTGACTCAGAGATTTAGCATGTTTATATGGGAGCACCTGACCACTCTATACCTTCAAAGAATTGTTAATCTCACATCCTCACTGGCTTGGGGAGGACTACAGCTTTCCATCTTTAATTGTGTGTGGAGTTCTGAATCATAGAAACTCAGGGTTATTTTGCAAATGAGTATTCAGTTGTTCTAAAAAAAATTACTTCAGTTGTTGACCGAGTCTTCCTTGTATCCTGATGTTACAATGTCTTACTGATTATCTTCATGCTTCTGAGTCAAAGGTGTGAATATACAGGTACCTTCATTTTAGAGCAGGTATTTCATTTCAGTCATTTCTGTTTTTAGGCTCCTAAAATTTGTTTACAGTCATTGACACATTTACAGTGATCCAGTGATCATGGCAGTCTCATGTTAACTGGTTAGACTGAGCTTCACTGTGGATTTTTCATAGACTCATAGAATGGCCTGGGTTGAAAAGAACTATTACGATCATCTGGTTTCAACATCCCTGCTATGTGCAGGGCTGCCAACCACAAGACCAGGCTGCCCAGAGCCACATCCAGCCTGGCCTTGAGTTCTAGTGATTTTGTTACTAAATCTCTCTCTGTTCTGTGTCCATGCAACTAATGCTTTTCTCCTGTATTGCTGTTATTTTTGAAATCTTACTTTTGGACACTCTCTTATACAAAGATCTGTCAGCCTTTCACAGGTCTTTTTTTCTCCTTTTAAAAAAAAAAAATTATATATATTTTTTTCCAGCTGTGCACAGCGGCCACAGAAAACCCAGAAAAAGCTGAATCATTTCCACTTCACTCCAAAGTTGACTGTGGGGACTCAGCGCTAGCTCTGTCCCAGTCATAGCCTTGGGAGACATTAGCACCTACCAGATCATCTGAAATCACAGAACTTGCAGGATATATTGGACAACTGTGGTTTGATGATTTACATCATCCTTTGGAAAGCCACAAAGTAACACATACCAACTGATGAAATCAAGCAGACTTTTTCTTAATGGATTGTTTTTCCTTGTATTTCTGTACTTCTTCCATTAGCAAATAATGCCCTAGTGAGGCACGAGAATGAAGTCAGTATTAGCAACTGTGGCAGAGAAACTATTAACTGTCTATAAATAAGATTTTTACAGCAAATTCTGCATAAGCCAGTACTTTCCGAGAGCCATACTCGTATCAAGATGGGCTGGGGGACTGTGCTCCATTACAGATGATGGTTACTTGGAAGTGTTTGACTGGGTGATGCTAGCAGCCTTCTCAATACTCTTATTGAGTTGTATAATTCCAAGCCCTGCAATATTGTTATCCCTCAAGAAAACTGCTTTCTATTTCAAAAACACCAACTGCATAATGGAGTTTAAAAAAAATCACAATGGTGAAAGATGCACAATTCTATCCTATTCACTACACAACAAGCTGATTCATATTTGCTTCTTTGCCTTCTTATGAAAATGGTTACTTTGGGAAATCTGTGACACTATTATGAAATGTCACTGAGCAGAGTTGAGTATAGCGATGAGTCATCTTCAAAAGATTTGATTTAGTTTGCACAACCTTCCCAAGTACTGAGTTCTCATTTTGGGCTATATCAACCACAGTGCCCAGATCTAATGTAAGAACCATTAACATCATCAGGAGTTCTTCTTCTAGATTCAGTAAGCATTTTTTTATCAAGACCTTAGTGAGAAGAGATGCTTTAGAAACTTTAATGTTGTTAATTATGAATAATGATTAACCAGATTTCATAAAGGCCAACTGAAAAGTCAGGTCTTATGTTATACTCTGCAGTCAGTGGAATACAGTCTGTGCCTTATATTTGGAAGCAGATGATCTCCAAGGCCCCTTCCAACCCAAACAATCCTATAAATCTATTTTAAAAAGCTAGATACCATATTGGGAAAAGACGTGGCCTGTCATGAGGATATATGTCATGGCAGTAAGAAATGTCGTATTTGTTGAATTTCATTTTCAATAGAGTTAATTAAGAAAAACAAGAAAAATGAAGAGAGAATTTTGAAAGAAAACAAGATGAAAGAGAGGATTAAGAGAGAGAAGACTGATAATTTAGAAGGCTGGAGAATGGGAAGGGTGTGGATGTTGAAACTATCAGTGCAGAATTAGAATTGGTATATGCTCATCAGAATGCTCTTCACAATACGCTTTAGCTATAAGTTCCTAATTTCAACAACATTAATCCAGAGTGGCTGAAAAGCTTCAGGTACATATGGACTTGCAGCAAGTATGATAATTAGTGCTCTGCTCACTCAATATGTTGGCTTCCCAGTCAAATAATCCTACAGATTAAATAGCACTTAAGTGGGCACAAGACTCAGAGAGTTCAGTAAGAAAAAGTTCTTTTAATCAATAACTGGGTTACAACTGAGCTTCTAAGAACTTTGGGGCAGTCTGTGTTTGGCTTCAGAATTTCCTGTGGTCCTCAGAAGGGAAGCTGGATTCTTTGTGATGTTCTAGTGTTAAGTTACAGACAAGCAGAATATGAAATGTATATAACAGTCCAATATTCCTGTCCAATTCAGGTAAATGTAAAAAGGTCTGCACGGATAACTGAAACACTGGTCAAGGAGCAAGAAGTTTCTACTTTTAAAATTGGTCAACAGCATTTATTCTCAATTTCATGAGTACTTGAACAATTGTTTCTATTAATAAAATGCACTTGAGTCTCTGCTACTTCAAGAAACTTTTGAATCATGATCCTTAGATTAAGAAGCTTTGGTGGCAGTGGATCATCACAGTAGGATGTAGTTGCGGCACTCAGGGATTTGTTTTTTGTAGATACGAGCATTATGACTTCTATGTCCCTTGTAATGTTCAAGAGACATCAGGGAATGAAACAGGTAGAAGAAATGGGACAGCGCTGGAGAGCTGCTCCCTCAGAGGCAGTGGGAAGTGTAGAATAAATTAGAACAGCTCTGAGTTGCTGTAATTTTCACAGCAGGTTGGACATGCAGAGTTGCTGAGAATTAACACCTCTATTTCTTCAGAAATAAATCCTCAGGAGCAGTGCCACAGCCCTCGATAGAGATTAAAACAGCAGGGTCCTAAAGAAACCAAAAGGCATCTCCTGTAAATGCGTTCAATGCCTCTAGGACTTAAGGAGAGTGCAGTTCTCCTTCAACAAATATATTAATTTAGATATCATGGATGCTTGGAGATAGTATGGCACAAGAATGAAAATACAGAGGCATGTGTTTATTCTTACACACTCTCTAAAATTTTAAAAAATGTTAGGATGTATTTAATTTTAAAGTCATTTTTGGAAGAGGAATCTGGATAGCACAGAATGAAATTGCAGGTGAAAGAAAGATACCACGCATTGACCAGCTCCCTATGGATCAGTGAATGTTTGAATCTGTGGGAAAATTCTTTAAGTTCAGTGAATGTCACAGAAGAGGTTGTTTCAATATCTAACAAGAAGATGAATATAAAATACGGCCTGAAAATCCCCAGAGGCTTTGGGATGCATGATACCATCAAGAGCAGCTGTCTGCCTTTCCCACCCCACCATGCTGCTTGGCTGCCACGGAGCCCTCACGCTCTGCAAACCACCACTCTCTGAGTGAATGACACTGTACTCAAACTTCTGCTCCTTTCAACAGAGGTTGTTTTTTGCTTGCAGATTTTCTTCTATTTTCTCTCATGTGGTGTAAACATCTAGTGATTTTACCCAGCACTTCACTGTTGTGATACCGAGGGCCATATTGCTATTGTATGTGAATTTAGAAAAGAAGAGATTATGTGAATTTACTGAAGAGTCCCAGGGCAGGAGAACTTGACAGATGAAATCTGCTTGGGATAGGCAAGAGGTGGGAGAC
Source organism: Tympanuchus pallidicinctus (assembly GCF_026119805.1). Classification (NCBI taxonomy): domain Eukaryota; kingdom Metazoa; phylum Chordata; class Aves; order Galliformes; family Phasianidae; genus Tympanuchus; species Tympanuchus pallidicinctus. The sequence goes on from NW_026294769.1 coordinate 31,472,836, forward strand.
AATGAGGAGAATTTTGAAAGAATTTGGTAAAGAGGGGAAGGAGACAAAAAGAATTTATGAGATGTTACACATACATGATGTCAGAAGAGACTATAGAAATAGAGGAAGAAATTCCAAGAGAAAATAAAGGAGCAGAATCAGTGGGAAAACACATGTAAATAGGGAAGTTGTGCTATATACTGGGTTTTAAAGAGTTAGTTCCCCCACATTCTTGAATATTTTCAGAGCACTTAATAAGACAGTGGTTTAATTATAATTCATTAATTGCATCTCCTGTAAGACCTTGCTGAAAAATTATTTAATTTCCCCATTTTTGAGCAACTTAGTTGCACCATACCAAACGTGGGCAGAAAGGAAAAAAATCCCACTCTTCCTCTGTAGAACTAGTGATACATCAAGAAAGAGAATCAATTTAATACATTGCCACAGCAATGTGAATTTCCAGAACCGTTGAGCTGAAAAGTACAACCCCACCAGTCTGGTACCATGAAAATGAAAGTTGATGTCTGCCTGGATCAATTTTATCATGAAAATAATGGCATCACTCTGGGCACAAGATTTAAAGCCTTCAATGCTTTGGGGAAGACACACTCAATAACCTACATAAGAAAGTTGATTGATTGAGAGTGGCTGGAACACACATAAAGCTGACATTTTTACCCATCTGGGCCTTTATCAAGACTGATAGGCTGAAACATTGTCTTTCTGAATGTTCCTTCTGCTTTCATATGGAAGCTCCTGGGTTTGCATTATTCTTGAGACTCCCATAAGGTGTGTACATAGTATATCCAATAGAACTCTGAATGTGTCTTGATGGTGCATGGAAAATGAACTAAATTCATCCTCCATCTAGATATCTCAGAATGAGACATTATGTTCACTCTTTAATCTTTTTTTTTAAAAACAAAGTAGTCCAGACACCAGTAGTTAAAGGTCCTGAGAACAGCCAACCTTTTATGTATATGTAATCTGGGTGCATCTGTCAGTCCAACCTTGACTACAAAGGACCTCTTAGCAGCTCCTGGATGCCAGACCGGCTTAGGACCTGCAGATCTTTGGCCTCCAGGGTTCTTGGGGGGGTGGTGTGGCCCAGCAGACATTTGCCCTAGGTTAAAACAAAGCAATCCACTGCCAGTTGCAAGTAACAAGAAAAGTTCAGAAAGTGTGGCAGCAAATGAAAATGAACATGGGCTCATTTTAGGAACTACACAAAGGCTAATGAAAATGCTCATAAAGAAGAAAAAACTTAATATGCTGTTATGAAAACATATAATAATTATGAACATTAACAGCATCAGAGGCCCGTGCAAAGAGAGTTGCTTGGTATTTCCCTGAAGATAAAAAGCCATCTGTGTGCTTCAGAAATCATCATTTTTGCTTCTCCAGGGTAGAGGATGATTTGCAATTGCTAAGCCTCCATTTACTATATACAAATGTTACCCTCTACAACAGTGGCAGTGGAAAAGCATTCTACACCTAATAGCAAAAAGCAAATGGCCTAATAAGACGGATTCACAAGTTAACACTTAGGTGAACAAATCCAATGAGAGCAAAAAATTTCACGTAAATGAAGTGAATTCTCTGGAGTAAGCTGCTTCTCATTACAGCTTTCTCCACCTTCACTCAAAAAGGCAATGAGTTTCTGCAGCATTTGATGAAGGAAGAAGGAGGATTCATCACTGTGAGCTTTGAGTCCCTGTGTTCAAGCTCTGCTCTGGTAATCAGGAGCAGCTGTGGTCAGATGGCTTCAGCAATTGAGAAGAAACTTCTAAATTCTTCTGAATTAATGTCTTTTTCTTGCACTTGTAATATAGCAATGAATGTGCCCAAAATTATTGTGGAAAAAAAATGCAATGCAAATGAAAAAAGTATTTAGTAAAAAATGACAAAAATTTACAGCCTGCATATTTTTAGAAAAATTGAACATTTACAGCAGACTGGCTTATATCAGATCCTAGTATTTTAATATTTAGTTTTGTGACCCAACAAAGAAGAAAAGTAATACAAAGTGAATAACACAAAGTGAAGAGCTCAGAAAGTTATAATTTCAATATTGCAAAAAAATTTCAATCAAGACTGCAAACATACCCAAATAGATGTATTTTGAGTAATAAGATTGGCTGTGTGTATAGGTTTGCTTTGTTATTTTTTTTTTTCTGTTGTACGAAACATAATTTTATTCTATCCCTATACTGTCCATTTGGTATTTGCTGTCTTTCTAGGTAATTTATGTTGCTTTAGCCTTTGAAAACTCTGGCCTAAGATCATTTACACTATGTAATACAAAAGAGTGTATGGTATACAGTGGTGTTTTAGCACAGAGCAAGAGTGCAGTTGTTGAGCATGTCTGATAAGCTCTTCTAACCACACTGATTTGCATCAAGGAAAGGTCCTAGAAGAGGCAAACTGGATTACTGTTGAACGAAACTGAACCAGAAACAGAGATGTTCTGGTTGGTAGTGGGCATTTGGTGCTTTCATTTGGCCTAGAACAAAATGCGCAGAACAAAATGCACTACGTAAAGAAGAGATGAAATGTGTGGTCCTTGGGCCCCCAGTTCTGTCACTTTTGTTCCATGGCTTCATACCTGTTTTGCCAAGTAACTAATGCAGTTTATTCTGCTCCAATCACCCTTACATTAAAAGAGATGAGGAAAGAAGAAAATACACATAGACACAAAGAAAAACAGAGGGATAAGAGAACCTTTATTCACATTTCAGGCAAGCAAGCAAGCTAGGAACAGTTTGTCTTCAGGTTTCCTGTCTACAGATCAGCCACTAGATGAATGATGTTTCTTTCCCACTTGAGTTATAACCATTTTTGAGATAGCGTGTGAGAGACTGCTGAAGCAGGAGAGGTTTTAGTGTACTGTGAGGTCTAATTAATATTACGCTGAAAGGTGTGGTCATAATAGGGGCTTGCCATGTTTAGCATTCCTTCTGAACAAACACACAATGTCCAAAACATGTATTACTGGGTGATCCAATGTTGTCATTTCAGAAGAATAGTATGAAGCCTCATTTGTTCACATATTAAATTAAGAACAGATCAAGAGAATATAACCAATGTTTTAAAACAGCCCCCAAATAGATCAGTTCTCCAAAAATGAACCCACACCTTCTCTTTTCAATGTGCAATTAGCCTGACTGAGGTGCAGCCTCAGAGGCTTGGAAGTGAGGGGATTATAATCGAACCAAGGATGTGATCCATTTACAGCATTCTAAGTTTGTTGTTTATTTTCGTACAAGACTTCTCTAAATTGCTTTCCCCTGGAGATGACCAAGCAGACTGTAGCTTCTAACTGCCCTTCCCTTGCTCCAGAGAGGAAATATTCTGTGACTCAACCCTTCTCACTGTAGCATCATTTCCTGGAGCAGCAGTGAAGAAAGTGGTTGACCAAGTAATAAACTATGATGCCACTATGATAATGGTAACAACGTAGCTGTTCTATACATTTTTAGACATCATTAAGCTAAACTGCAAAGAAAAATGATTCCCAACACAGCTCACCTGAGTAAGCTCTTCCAAATAGAGGTCATTTTCTCTTCCCCATTTTACCATGCCTAAAAGGATTCTCTTCTGGGCTGGCTCTGGCACAGTATCACACAAAACTTACAGAATTCTATTACCATGTTGTTGGTACCAACATGGAGGACATATTTTCAGGTTGTATTTCAAGTACTCATGGACAATCTTTTTGCACAGAAAAGTAAATGTCTGTTGCTGAAACAAAATATGAAATTTCAAAACTGGACAAATTCATTGTTTCAGCTGACTTCCATGCACGATGAAATTTAGGCATTTCAAAATTTACAGTTATCCTTTATTTCCTCACAGACCGATCCTCGGATTTCCCAAAGAAGCTTTTTACTGTTTTATAGGTTCCCTGTGGATATTCAACTGTATCAGATTCTACTGATGCATTTGTCCAAGTTCCCCTCAAACTGCAGTTTTTGTCAGTGAAATCTTGCATTCTAGATCCATGTGTGATTTATATGAAATGCTGTCAAATCAATAAAATTTCATTTTAGCTGCCAGAAAAAAATCTATGCAGTGGTTATCCCCAGGAGGATTTTAAGTAGTCATTGTGTAGGTGCTGGTTGGTAAATAAAAAGGGTGGTGGAATAGATCTCACACAATATGTCTTTTAATTTCATCCTTCTTTCCAAGCTCATCTGGGTTCTGGACCTCACCCTTTTCATTTCAGTTTGGTTCATTTAAAGGTTTCTCTTCTCTTTCATGCCTAGGAAAAAAGTCCCTATACTAGTCTGGTCACCTCGGTAGCAGCTACATTTCTGGTACCAAAGCCAAGCTCTGCTGGGTGCTGTCAGTGCAAATCCTAGAACCAAAAGGGGAAAGGCAGCTCTTCCAACCAATTCAGGATTTCTCTTCCACTTTATGATGTCTCACACTCTCTTACTCTATCCTCAGGCAACAGGACAATGAACTTCAGAAATATGCAGGCATAATTCAGTTGCTAATATTGAGTTTGGCTGCTTCAGAGATTATTTATTTATGCATTTGAAATGAGCACATGTGATAGCTCCAGATTAAGTGCCTTGCTGTAAATCCTGCCCATGTAGTATAATTATTGCATGCCTGGGATGAAGCCTGCATAATCCATTACCAGGTCTCATTAAAAAACAAGAAGGAAAACTTCACAAATCCCCCAAAGAGTAGTAAAAGCTTTACCAAGACAATTTTTTTTCAGTGAAATTTTGTAATTTTATCATGAATAAAAATATGAAATAATGTCAGCCACCTTTCCTCAGTAGCATTAGATATTTGATGCAGTTTAGTCTGTGGACTATAGGTGCACCTGAATTAAATCTATGACAACTCAGAGGGTGCCTGAGCACTAAACACCAGCTTAGAAACTCATTTTTGATGATCCCCAATAAGTTGTAAAATGATGAACCGTGGTTCAGTCATTCCAGCTGGAGTTCAGGATGAACCCTCATTTCCACTGCAGACTTTCAGCATGTCCAAGCATGGAACACAGGTGCATGGCTCTCAGCATAGACTCAAATATGAATTTTCAGAACCTGTGATGGCACCACCTTTTAGCATCTAAATATATGTCAGTGAAAGTCTAAGGCAGCCAAAATCCTGTAAGGAAAGTGTGGAAGAGCTCACATTTGAAAGTCTATTTTCCTCTCTCTGGGACTCCTTTCACATACAGTTATTCCATGCTAAATGGGACTGATACCCAAGGAGGGAATGAGTGCTGCCCTTCCTCTGCTGTCAGCCACCACCTGGCTATCTTGAGGCTGCTTTCCAGTTCTCTCTGGGAGAGGAAAGATTGCAACTTTGCTTCCCTCTGACAGCTATCACCTTGGAAAAGAGGCAAAGGGAACAATACTCTCACTACCCCTATTGTCCTTTCAGTGGCCTTTACATGGCATTCAGCTTGCTAGATGGCACTCAGACCACTTTCTGTGTAGAGTCATGAAACAACAGAGGTATGGAGAAATGTCTACTCTGCTGCAGCAGCTGGGCTGATGAAGCTGTGTCAACCTGTTCACCTGTGTTGAGAGCGAAGTGCTTGAGGCTCACGATGAAATTTCATCATGATTCAAGGCTCATGATGAAATTAACACCGAAGACAATTCTGCGTAGAAAAATATTCAAGGGTTTGAGAAGTGGCTGGATGATCTAAACATGGGTTTTTGGCAGTGATATCTACAGCTTTAAAGTCTTAATTTTTTTATTTTTTTATTTTTTATTTATTTTTTTTTTTACTTGATGTAATCAGCTGGGCAAAGGTACTTACATGTTCTTAAGAATCTTCGATTTGGGATGTAGCCTGTTCACTGTTAATAGTGGAAAGTTTATATACAAGATTGGATGGGCCCAGGCTCTTTTCAGTGGCACGCAATGACAGAACAAGGGGCAGTGGACACAAACCGGAACACAGGAAGTTCCTTATGAAGGTAAGGAAAAGCTTTGATTTGAGAGTTCCAGAACACCGAAACAGGTTGCCCAGAGAGATTGTGGAGTCTCTTAGTCTGAAGACATTTAAAACTCACCTGTGTAACCTCCTATAACAAACCTGCTTTAGCAGGTGGGTTAAACTAGATGGTATCCCAACATCCCTTCTGACCGCTCTGCTTCTGTGAACGTGCTGTATGGAAGAGTGCTTCCTTGTCTCACAATGTGGTGGGAAACATAATTGAGAAAAACATATGAGATGCTCAAAACTAAGGAGAAGAAGACAAGAAGAGAATATGAGGCCAAAAGGAACCCCCTAAGATAGAAGAAATGAATGCTTAAAGCAGAGTTACCTTAACAGTAGATTTTCAACTTATCTCATTCACGCATCTCAGCAAACTTGCAGCAAGCCATGAAATATCTCTTGTAATGCTGCAGAGATCTTGCATTTCCCAGCTTCCTCATGGTTTGCTGAAGAACTGCTTCAATGCAGCTTCCATGGTGTTTTTTGTAGAGCAAACATCTCAGCAAATTACCCAGTAGACCTCAGCAGAAATTAATCAAATAGCTGTTTCTTAGCTTGTAACATAATCAATAGTCACAGTCACTGCATTGCATGGATATAACTGTCTGGCCGCAGAAAGACTATCCAACACAATGTGGTTTGGGTTTGTATGTCATTATTTAATGATCATTAGCCCCATTAGGATCAAAGGCAACCTTAAAATTCTGGCAGCAGTGCTGGAATGTTTGTCATTCAGACTAATGAACAACTGGCAAAAGTTTCTATATCTAAGAATCAGCTAATCAGCTAAGAATCATCAGTAAATGTAATCATTTACTTTCAAGTTTCCATGTTGTAGGAAAGTATTTTGTACATATTCTTTTAATGAAACTCACCTGCTGTTGGTGGAGCTAACAGCTGGCTGCATGTGAAGAGTTTAACGAAGTGCTAATTAAAATTAATTACATGTTGATTGACCTGCCTTACCAATAAAGCATGGCCCACTTTAAATGCCTCGTAGATCTCAGCTGGGGCTTGTATGCAGTGGGGGTTTGCTTTTGTCCCACTGTAGCTATCACTAATCCAAACCATTATTGATTGCATACCATCTCTTGCAATTTGCTCTGGTAGGAGGATGTTTGTGTGCAGTCCTGCTGGTATGCTAGTGCTGGGGTAAAAGATCATCTGAGGAAGGGGGACAGGCCTTCTATTTTAACAAGGTGAAAGTTTTTGTTGATGTGGCTTCTCCTGGGGTTTCTACTGGAGTGATCAATGGCCTGTAATGAGCACAAGGTGCAGCTGCCTGCGTTGCACTGCACTGTTTGCCACATGGCAGGGTTTGTGTAGGCATAGGAATTTAGGCCTTGCTGAAATTTCTATGTTGCTTTGGATGAAATAAGATACAAATTTAAAGTACAGTTTTTGCTCCTGAAGACCTCCCTAGGCAAATAAATCCTTAAGCTTTTACAGATGCCTCTGCAGCCACTGCCAAGGGCAAAGGTTTTCTTTGAAGCTGCGCTCTTTTCAGACTTCCTTCACAAGTGATGTGAAGTCACAAATGGGAGTGATGTTCACTGAGTACAGAGAAGCAGCTAAACATGTGTTGTTGTTCATGTAGGCTTGTTTCTGCATCGTATATTCTTTGTCTGACAAGTGTTAATACTTTATAGCAAGTATTTCCAAGTTCATTTTGGCAAAAAATGTTGTATTCAGTTCAAGATCTAGATTCTTTAAAATGTCCAATTTTGGATCATGCCAGTGATTTACAACAATGTTATTGCGATACAGTGAAATTAATTGCTGGCTATGTAAAAGGTACTTTCTTTCACCAGTTTTCCAGAGTAATTCAATGTACTCTATTATAACTATGGTCATCTAACTATTCTTTTTTTTTTAAACAACATACTGCTCCAAGTACAGCAGTTTGTTTGTATTATTTGTATTCATCTTCTCTCTGTGCTTAACTGTCCCATTCTCCTTGGCTCCTTTCATACAGAAACCACACCAGACTCCTATTCATTTTGCTTCCTGCCTCTGCTGTGTTTCAAAAGCTGGATGTACAGAACGCTAAATTTGCACCATAAGAATGATTGATACTTATTGTGGCACCATGGAATCACTACTCTTTTCTTCTCTTTAAAAATCAGGATAATGTTCAACTATTTTTCTTTTAAAGGCAATTAAATTCTGAGAAGACTTTTCATTAAGTGATCAACAGTGGTATTTGGGGACTTATTCTTGAACATCAGCATAAATGCATTCTGTACCAGTACAGAATGCATTTGTACCAGTACAAAAGGCCTGACACAGTCCTCCATTTTCCTGTGTCAGATATTAACACTTAGAATTTAAAAACGGAGAAGCACATTTTGCAACTGGGTGCATTTCTCAGTCTCATTCTTTTTGGTATTTTGATATCCCTGATGGAGGATGTAGGAAATAAAGGATTCAGTCCATCAGGCTGTGAATTATCCAGGAGCAGCAATAGAACCCTTTTTGTCTATGCATCAAAGACAGAGGAGCAGGAGTAGAGAGAACCATTAAGATTGGAAAAGATCTCTAAGATCACCTTGTTCAACCATCCACCTACCACCAATATTCCCCACTAACCCACATCCTTCAGTACATCTTCACGCTTCCTGAACACCTCCAGGGATGGTAACTCCTCTACTTCCCTGTGCATCCTATTCCAATGCTTGGCGACTCTTTCAGAGAAGAAATTTGTCCCAGTATCCAACCTGAGCCTTCCCTGGTGTAACTTGAGGCCATTCTCTCTCATCCTATTGCTGTTCCCTGGAAGAAGAGCCAATCCCCACCTCAACACAACCTCCTTAAAGGCAGTTGTAAAGAGTAATACGGTCTCCTATAGTCAAGGTGTCAAGGCATCCTATTTTGTCCCACGTGATGGATGTATCTATTTATCCTGAACTGAGATGAAGAGTTTTATTTAATGTGATGAAAAGGTAGATAACACGCAAATGCCATATTAATCTGTAATATCTAACAAATATTTCCTTCCTGTAGTTGAATATATAGAAAGACATGCCATGGACTTCAGGCCAACTTCTTTTCAACCTGATCTCAACTGAGTCACCAAGCACAAGTTTAAGTCAGAGGAAACCCTTTTCATTGTATTTCTCTTATTTTCATTCAGACCACGTTATATGAACTCATGGTATGTGAACCAAGCACAAAAAAGTACAGTCAGAACTCTGAAGGCTTTAGTGTTGCATTAGCGAGCTTCACTCCCCTTGGTATAATATAAAAATGGCAAAGATGGTATGGAATGAGCACTTTTAATAACTCTCCTAAGTGTTCTATTAACTGCCATGTATCATACAAATGAGATAGAGAAACCAGGGAAGCATTTTCAGTTGCTGAGTAAAAACAATTTAGGGTGTAAATGTGCTTCCAGATCTGCATGAAGAAATCTCACCAATTAGGTTTCTCTTAACATATATATATTAAAGTTTGAGGAGAGAAAAGTGACACAACAGCACAAAAAATCAACTTGTATCTAGGCAAGAATCAGGGCTAAGAATAGCCTGCAATCTGTGCCATGCTATAGTGGCTGATGGTCACCTCTCTGTGTTGGACAGAAGTCAGGGCTCATGCTGGCTCTCTGAGATGTCTCTCCTGAGTTGTCATCTGAATGTCTTCAGCCTCAGCATCTGAGGCCTGTCAGCTGCCTGGGAGAGCCTTCATCTGCAGACACATCTGCAATCCCTCAAGGGGCTGGTGGAACAAGCTTGGAGCAAAGCTGCTGGGAATATACATGTATACATTGTATATACACAAAAGCAGGAAATGCTTATGCAGCTAATTAGAGGTAGCTGCAGCATTCTGTAGCATGTTGATGTAAAGTCATTAAAGTGAAAGGTCTGTCAAGCACCTGCTGCGGTCTGCGACCTCCTACCTGGCAGCAGTGAGAGGACAGAGATTAGAAACACACATGGCAGAAAAGCAGATGTGTGGCATGCTTTTATTTCAACCAGTGTATACCCCACGCTGCATAAAATACTGTAATCTTTACTGTTTTCCTCTTTAAAGTCCTCAGAAATTGTATTTCTCTATGTTGGTGCATAGAAAGTACAGAGGGATGTTGTTTCTTAATAATGTATTTCTCTCTTTTTCTCTCTTCTCTTATTTGTTTTGGGAAAAGTGAATCAAAGAAGTGTGTTTTGTTTAGCAGGCACAAAAATGCATGACTATCCTAATCTCTTTTGGGAAAGCTCAGAGGAAGACTTATACATTGAACCTCTACTGATTATCTCTTCCAAAAATGTTAGCAGGAAAATGTCTTAGACTTTCTGTATAGAATCTGACTCTTAGAAAAAGGCTAATTGTGCTTAGAAAAGCTGTTGTAAATGAGAAGTCTTTGGTACCAATATAAGCAGGGAAACCACTAGAAGACTGTTCTGAATCTAAAGTAGTGCAGGTGCCAGGTGCCTACAGATGCCAGGATAATGTAGGTTTCACTGCTTAGATGCTTTCTAAGGATAACTCAAACTTGGATACATAACTGCAGATATGGGCTGGGACAGTGGACAAGCGGATTTCTGACAGGGAGCTGTGACAAGTTCCCTGCTCTCACGCTAGGAAGCACTGGGCAAGTATCTCTTTAACAAAAGAAATACAAACAATGAGATTTCTTGAGATGGATCGTTGATCATTGTACAAAATGTCTTCATGTGATTGGTAAAATGGAAAGGATAAGGATAGACTACCATCTAGTGGATATATTGTAAAATTATTACATTTGTATTTAAGCTGTTTTGTGACCTGAATAGCTAAACCAGAAACAAATAGATTCATCTCTTATGAGCTGAAATGACACCTGAAAGCATTCTGACCATGTATGCATTCAGACTGATGGTTAAAAAATCTTGCTGTGCTTTTTTCAGATACCTCAAAGCAGCTCTGCTGGTCCCAAAGCTAAAAGTGTGGAGGTAGATAATAACATGTTTGACAGATGTCCTTATTCCTCATTGTCCTCTAGTACCAGGATACAAGCATATGGCCATATGTTAGTACCTGTAAGGCAATGTTAAGGCATAAAGCACAGAGAGAGGTCTAAGATAGGCAAAATACAGAAGTAAGATATTTAACTCAAAGATCACAGCATGAATTTACAGGCACAACATAAAATACCCAATATTAATAAAATATCGAGTAGGGAAAGACTCAGCAACTGTTAAGAAAGAAGTGCAGGTCTAATTTTGTTTATATCTCTCTTATACCCAACTGGCATCAGTGGAGTGATTTCTAACCTGAACTGCCATGCTTGCCTCTGGAGGAAAAAGGCCTCAGAAGCATCTTGATAAATTGATGTACATCTATGTATGATATGCACTTTATACAATGTAAGTAGGAAGAACAAGTGTAACTCATGCAAATTATGACTCCTGAGTCTAATCTAAATTGGTGGAACCATCATTGCAACTGGACAGCTAGAAGGGGGATGGAGTTGCTTAATGCATCCAGGTGTCTTTGTTGCTGCAACTCAGCTATGAAGGACACAACATTAAGTGCAAAATTTCTGGATAAAGAGCAGTGGTTCCTCTAATGAAAATTCTCATTGCAGAAAATGCCTTCATCTGAGTAGGAAAACAGATACAAAAAACAGAACACATTCAACCAGGCTTGTGGTTAATATTGATGATGCTCTGTTCTGATAAAATGACATAACTTACTGCCACAGCAGCCTCAGAATCTTCTATTCATGTCTAATGAAGACAAAATACAGCTCTGCGTTATTAACTGAAACTTGCATACATCTAAAATCAGCTTTAATTTCTCAACAGAAATCTTAGCAGCCCTGTGTACCAAACCTCTTTCTGTTGCCTACTGACCTTCCATACCTTCACAGAGAGGGTATGCACTGTGGGAAGTGCATATAGTATGTGCCTCCCTGGAGGAGTGCACCAACCAACAGTGGTTGTCTCAGCCAGGGGTAGTGGCTGAGTGTTAGGAAGGGTGCTGTGGGGCTTGGGTCTTCCTTCTTACAGCCCCAAACTGTGGTGGGTGGGCCAGACACTGCTGTTTATATGGACCTCTAGCAGATTGCTGCTGCGAGCCCTGTGGAGCCCAGGAGAAGGTAGGCTGAGGGCACTGCAAGAGACGTTCTGGCTAGCTTTAAGTGAGCTGTCTCCAGTGGTGTTAGTAATATTGTCACACAGCTCAGTGTAGGTTTTTACAAGTTATTTTTTCACTCAGACTTTTGGACAAACTCTGCTACTTGTTTTGTTTTCAACTTAATAAAAACTAATCCAAGCAGCCAGTTCCATGTTTCAAATTCTTTCCTAGACTTATGACAACTGTAATAATATGGGGGAAAAAAAGAGAAAATTGAAATTTACCCTTTTAAATGCATCAGCATATATCTTCCTTGACTCATTGTTGTGTAGCTTAGAATCAGCATAATTCAAGGTTTCAAAGCCTACTCTAACTGTGGCTGTCTGGCAGCTTAATTTCTGTACTTAAGGAGACATGCAAAGTGCTGAAAAGAGAGGAGGTTGACGAGAAAACTTGTTCATGGTCAGTTCAGGTGGGCAGCTGCTATACACCAGGCTGGAGCTGCAGTTCCTTCTTGGAGGCAGAAGTCTCCTACCTGGCCCATCACTCTGTGGTGGAAGCTAGAATCAGATGGGAAGTCTAACTGTTTGATGTTTCACATTTCCTGTTGTCTCCTGATGGCAAAAGCCAGCCCAAGAAGTATTAGGTGAATATCAGAAGTTCAAATAAAAAGTCTTTTGAGTTAGACAGCGAGACATATATCTTGCTGTAGATGACCCTGTTCATTGCAGGGGAGTTGGACTAGATGACCTTTAACAATCTCTTCCAACTCAACTGATTCTATGATTCTGTGTAGCAAATGTCTAAGTGACTTTGACTTAGAGACAGGGTGCTGTGACTATAGAGAAGGACTAGTAAACAATAAGACTTGTGAAAACTCTCCACCTCTAATGACTTACGCATATGTAGACACTGTGGCTCTACGGAAACCAGAAGAATGCACTTGTATTTTCTAGCAGCCTTTCTCCAAACTGCCTGAGCCTACCAACACCATATAAGTGAAGTACAGGATAACGTTCCAAGGACTCATCAAGCATTTCTGGATTGGACATTTGTAGACAGATCTACCAGCGCTGATCTTCTGGTACCAGTCTTCTTTCCAGTGATTGTCCTGTTGCATGTCACCCATTGCAGCATGAGCAGTGTAGAATAGGTATTCCTTAAAAAATATTGAGAAAAGCATTCCTTTTTTATAAAGGAATAGGGTATCATTACTTCTGGTGTACTGGCTACCTTGTTATGTACAGGGAAAAATTATGCCCAGTGCTACTAAAAAGCTTCTCAAACTATAGCGAAAGTCCCATTTGGTCAACCAAATTTTTCAAAATGAGGCACGAATTTACAACATGTTATTTGCACATCTATTGGTTGTTCTTTTTTCTTTTTTTTTCTTCTGAAAAATCTTGCAGTTGCCATTAATACCTGAAGCCTTATCGTTGTGTGTAGAAAAACAAGTTGGTACCAATGATCATAAGCCCCTTGAATTCAGTATAGTAAGGTGTAAACATAATGTAACTTCACAGAACCCAGCAAACAGAGGTTAATATATCGAGAGGACACAATTTAGTGAATTGGGATGTTTCGTGAGCAAGAAGTGAGTAGTGGAATTTACTGGCATGGAAGGGAGAAGGGAGTTCTCAAATCAGAGTGAAGGTACAGCAGCAGCTTGTGTACCTCAGGCAACAAGGAAGAAGGGGAAAAGGTGCTGTAGAGGTGGTAGGGACAGGAAAGCAGCAGTGCTAATGCTGATGTTTTGGTAGTCAGCTTCCCAAGATGGGGAAGTTTTCTCTCAACTGCCTGGCTCCTGTCTGCACTTACAAAGATTTACTTCTCCTGAATTGATGTTTCTATCTGTTCCCGTGTTTGAGTTTTCACCCGACGACTGCATCAGCTCACAGTCATGTGTTTCTCTCTTTTATGGAGAATGGGAACATTTTTAAAAGCCTTTTCCCTCTCCAGTCTGTGTGACCTTGCATTGAGCAGAGCTTGTCAAATATTCAGAACAAAGTCCAAAAATGAACCTGAAACCCGCCTTTGGGTTTAGTTGTGAACTCGAAACTGATTTTTACCGTAAGTTTTATGAGCCTAGACTGAGCTGGAGGAGACCTGGGCTGATTTAAGATTTTACAGGGAACCATTTGATACTCAGAGGCTTAATGTGATTTTGACTTGAAACAAAGCAATCCTTGGCAGACTTCGATCATATGAATCTCATAACCAAAGCAAAGTCCAAGGGCTGTGTAAATGTAGGGCAAATTGAATCTAGTGCATGCACACACAGAAGTGACATTTGTATGCACAGCACTGAATTTTATGTGAGATTCTGGTGAGGAACATCAGGATGTTTTTCCACAAGTACCACACCAGAATGAAGTGTGCTGACAAAATATGAGTTGCAGGGAATTAAAAATCAAGCTCAACTCTTCTATAAACAAACATCCTGTTCTCTGTATGTTTGTGGAGTAATAGTGACATCCTGTGGCCAGCTATGATTAGTCCCAAGCACGGACAGGCTGTTTGTTCCTACCAGTGCCATGTGTAGGGACCTGCTGAGAGAAAGAATGGAGGCAGAGCCTGAGAGGGAAAATTCCATCCTTCCTTAATCGAGATGTTAGATTTCAAAGGGAAGGAAAGAGTTACGACATGATTGCTCTTTAGTCATAATCCAAACATTAGGGCCCTTAGCTAATTTAAATGTAAAGTGATTTTAAACATGCTTCCCGAAGCTGAGCATAGACATGAATGCCTGTGGGGGCTGCTGGGCATAGCAACTGGGGGGGAAGAGAGAAATGGAGCTTGACATCCAGCATGAGGAGAGGCCACTGGAGAGGTGGGAGGCTAGGATGTTTGAGACCATCCTTCAGAGTCCTGTGAGATGATCCAAGGAAGCCAAGTATAAAGATACAAGCAAGAGGTAGCACTGAAAAGGAAGAGTGGTTTCATTTCCCAAGCACGCTGTATTTTGATGTTAACAGGCATGGCTGTGGCACGGTGGCAGGTTCAGTGAGGGATGACTCCTTTTCCTTGCAGTTGACATGTTCTTGCTCAAGTACAGGGGAAATATACTGCCAAGTGAGTCAGGTACACAGCTTGCCCAGAAAACGAAAAATTTAAGAGGGAAAAAAAGGGTGTTGGGCAGCCAATAAATTGCCATGAAGAGAGAAAACAGGCAAAGAGAGCAGCTGGCTGGAACCCAGCAGAGGAGGCTCAGTGCCTGGGGGACCGTCTTGTTGTGCTACATTATTTTGAAAGCCAAGGAGCCACTAGAGTTCAAGGAGGGAAGAAGCAGGACAGCCAAGGTGACTTTTGTTGCTGGTAATCTCATTTTTATTGTCTAAATAATGGTAATCCAGTGATGTGGCACATACTGCTTCTGCCCTGCGATTCTGACCTTTGGCGTCTGATGCCTTGAACAAGGGGATCACAGGCATCAGAAGCCACAGAGACTTGAAGAACACTGGTTGCTGTGGGGTTATGGCTGAGCTGAGAAGAATAAGGGAAATAGAAATAGGGAGAGAGTATATGCAGATAAAATAGTTTCCTGTTGTACTGTGGAAACTAGGAGCTGGTAAGAGATGAGGCTGTGAAGTTTTCTGGTGATCACATCTTCCTCATGGAATTTCATTGTCCCAGGGTATTTCCTGAACTGCACAGGCTTGCTAACTGGGATGGAGCTCATGTTGTATCTACTCTTTCAGAGAGAATGTTTGGTTTTTCAAATATTTGATTTGCATTAGCAGCCTGGAAGGTAGTGGTGGATACAGTCATCCCTTAACACTGGCTTGGGGTTCAAGTTCATGTTTTCTGCTGGGGTAGGAAACTTGTTTTATTAGACAGCTGGCAGAAACAAAAGATTTAGTGAATGATTGGGGTTTTAGACTACTCTCACAGGAAGGACTGAATTTCCATCAAAGGAACTATTCTTCCACCTTCTTTTGAGATAGCTGTAGAAAACCACAAGTGTCTTTTTTGTGATATCAAGTACCTGCTAGAAAAGGACCCTTCCCCAAAACAAGCAAGATTTGCACAAAGCTGCATTAGCTACAAACCGAGCAATGTCCCTTGTTGCTGGCACAGCAAACCCCAAGCTGATAGAAGGGGCTGTAATTTAGTGACTCTGAGAAACAGCAGAAAGACCAGAGCAACTGAGGGAAGAGTCAGAGAGGTAAAGTGAGAGAGATGCAAGAGCACTGCTAATGTGGCCCTGAAACAAAACAGTTACCTGGAGAGAGTGTGTGGGGGCTGAATGCTGACTATAAGAAGCCAGGAGCTGTAAAAAGTGAAACGGACTCCTATTGCCTGGTTACCTGCAGTGTTTTGGGAATCAAGACTTTGTGAATTCCTGCAAGACAGATAAAAGGACACTCTGCTCTAGGTGGCCCTGCAGGGGCTGGAGCTGAAGACCTCCAGAGATTCTTTCCAACCTCCACTGTTCTGTGATTCTGTGAAAAACAGTAGATTGCCATGTTTCCTAATGGAAACAACCCACAGGGCCTTGAATTTGAGCTAGCAGCTTCAGCAACAGAAGCTTTCTTCTTGCTAAAATTTTGCTTTTATTTGTCTGGAGATAGATCATAACCAGGAGTTCAAATCAACATTTTCTTTCAAGGGAAAGATGCCTACACTGGATTTTGTCTGATTATAGATCTGGCCTGTGATAAAAAATATTTCTGAATAAGACATACTACAGTAGAACTCTATGGATCTGTATGAAATACATAAACATAGCTGGCCACTGAAATTTCAAAGGTGTTTTTGAGAGGGAAGAGAATTAATGAGAAGTCCAAGAGAACCAGCTTTTCCATTCCTTGAGATCCTCACACATGTGAGAACAACGGAAGATCCTTAGTTGTTTTCTTCCCCCTTCTTTCTCCCTCTCTTTCCCTCCATTCTCTAAGTTCAAGAGCTGTTCTTGAACTTCTGTTCTGAACACAACTTCTGTTCTGTTCTGTTCTGAACAGAACTTCTGTTCTGTTGTGAAAAGCCATGGAACAGTTACTGCCTCTTGAAGTGAATAAGCGAAAGAATTATTAGATTTCCTGAAGTCTAGTAGAGTATGGAGATTTCCCATTAAAAGACCATAGATGAAATCATTTGCCTTGCTCTTCAGCTTGTATGCAATATGACCTTGAGTCCCCAGCAAACAACCTCCGTACAAATAAATATCCTTCCTGAGTCAATACTCAGGGTAAGAAGCACATATGTGACCAATTGGTCCATGTATGCTACAGTTCACTGAGCACATGGTACATGCAAGACTTGAATCAGTTACAACCAGCTGTGTGTTTCAGGCTGCAACTCTATGGGACACACTGAAACTTTGGAAGCCTATACCCAAGTCCTCTGTTCAGGAAGGGTCCTTTTCCTCTTGCACATGGAGCTGTGCAAGAAGAAGCTTGTTCTCAGGCACAGCATTTTTCTGTACCACACAAAAGGCTGAGGACGGGTTGCAAGAGAAGCATGGTGAGTGTCCTTGTGCTCAGATCATTAGGAAACTTCCACAAAGAACAGTGATGATCCTTGCAGCACGCACCTGACACTGCTTTCTGCTTCGGACAATTCATTGCTTCCTGTGCAATAACTGGCATACTAGAAAAGTATGTATTAGAGCAAGATGTGAAATCTAGCAATTCTGTTAAGGTTAGAAAAATTCTAGCTGAGCTGCAGCAAGAAAGCAGGTTGTTAAATACCAGCTGAGGCAGAAGGTTTTGTCTCATTGGAACTCTATTTATTTTGTGCTTGAGCAGCTCTTGCAGCAGCAGGAACCTGAGTAAAACTATGTATACAAAAGGCAGGCTTAGTTTTTAAACTGGCATTAATTTATCGGAATTTCTTTGGCTAGTTTTCCTATTTCTCTCATGGAAGCCTTGTTGGTGGCATGCAGGAGTTAAGGCAACGGTGTTTCTTATACCTGTGTCACCTATCTGTAGTCTAACCTGAACAATCAAAAGGGGTGCTCATTCACTAGCAATTAAAAGAAGCATTTTGAGGGGGCAGAAGTTTGGGCTCCTTTTATTTGTTATTATTTTTAAATCCTGAAATAATGCTGCATTTGATTCCTATTTCACAGAGGAAAATGAAACCCTGGGATGAATATATTGGTCCCTGGAAGGCAATTCCTGTAAACAAATTAATACAACTCAAGGCTGCCTCCTCTACATTTTGTTCCTTTTCTTGTGCAGCCTATTGATTGATTTACCTTAGGGAAAAGATTCCTCTGACTCAGATACTAAGCAAGTTCTTAAGGAAAATATCAGCTTTAAAAAAGGAGCAGAAGAAAGAGCAGCAGTTGCAAAAATTGCTAATCTTTCATTTGCAGGAGCCACTGAACATCTGGATAGTATGAAGCTCCTTTAACCCCCTGAGTGCAGAAAGAATTAGCACCAAAGGGCAGCCCATGCTAATTCAGTGCCATTAAACTTGTATAAGCTGGAAGAATGTGATGCTATACTTCCATAGGGCCATATGGATACCACTTTGCACTTTGTATCCATCAGAGGGACTAACAAAACTAGTTCAGTGCTATACTGCACAGCTTTTAGAAAGACAAAATAGCCCCTGTGCAATATTACACAATATTACACGTCCGTCATATCACAACTTGGAGCCAACCTCTGCTTTTAACCACATGTGGAGAGATAGTCTGCTGACACGTAACTTCTGAGCTGCCACGTTCAGAACAACAGATGACTAAATATTGGAAGAAAACTATGAGTTTGATTTTTCATTTTTGTTTTCTGATTGAGATTTCCAAATTTTTAAATAACTGTTGTTTTATTCAGTCTGCTGACTAGAGGGTTGTAATTCGTTGCTGTTGTTGTTGTTCTTTTAAGGATGAGTCTTTATCTTCTTTTTCCAGCATTAAAATATGGCTTCCTGCTGATCTTGCTGCTCCTGTCATTCACCTTTGTCTGTAACTGAGGGGAAAGAGTAGCACTTCCCTTGGAGCCCCTTCATGGCTTTCATGTTATCCTCAGTTAATCCCTATTTTACTTCACTCTCAATATCACCTTTCTGAATGATGAAAAGAGAATAAGCTCAGCTTTCAAAGTCAACACTGTCTGTGATCAGCAGTAACAACATACGTAACATTTTATAGTGACTTTCACAGGTAGATGTGTGACTGCTTTAACAAAGACAGAGAAGTTATTTTTAGGCCATCAGTACACAGGGCAGAAGTGCACAGAAGTTAAAGCAGAGATTTTCCAGCACAGCCCTCCTGGTCAGGGCCTGATGGCTAATGTATACAACCATGTATGGCTCCTTTGCTATGAGACAGTATCAACATCTTCTAGTGGAATGGTTTTGCCTGTGCACAGGTGCAATTTAGATATGTACAATTCCTAATGTCTTACCCTTTTAATGACCCTTAAGTTCAATCAATTTACATTGTAGAACCTCCAACGTGATCTTTCATGCCTGGTGGATATTAAGAAGATTAGAATCATGGAAGTAGAATAATGGAATCACAGAATGGCTTAGGTTGGAAGAGACCTCCAAGCCCACCCAGTCCCACCCCGTGCCATGGGCAGGGCTGCCACCCAGCAGCTCAGCTGCCCAGGGCTCCATCCAACCTGGCCTTGAGCACCTCCAGTGATGGGGCACCACAGCTTACATGGGCAGCTGTGCCAGCGCCTCACCAACCTCTGAGTGGAAAAAATTCTGCCTGACATCTAGACTATATAGTTAACAGAGGCACATCCAATGTGAGGCCTGTGGGCAGCATGCAGCCCAACGCAGCTCCTGCCACGGTCTGCCCCCTGCCCTATGCCATCATGGCAGTAGCTAGAAAG
This sequence comes from Tympanuchus pallidicinctus, assembly GCF_026119805.1. Lineage (NCBI taxonomy): Eukaryota > Metazoa > Chordata > Aves > Galliformes > Phasianidae > Tympanuchus > Tympanuchus pallidicinctus. Next base: position 31,492,639 of record NW_026294769.1, read on the forward strand.
AACTGCACTTTAAACACAGCAAAATGTAAGTAAGTGGAATATTCCGCTTACAAAGAAAACTTCCGACTACAGGTAAGATGCAAAATCCAAGTAATCCTTATATTCCCATTTTGCTACAGGAAGATCCTCACTGAAACTCTGATTGCATAGGAAAACATTTGTGGAAAGCTCTTCAGAGACTCTGGGCTTGAATGAGGGCCAGACCCTGGCCCCTTGAGGTCCCTGGGACTGGGGGTTTAGGTGAGGACTCCACGCTTGGATTGAGCCTCAGGATGTGCTTGTTTTCTCTCCTACAGTGGTGAGTCAGATCAGATCCAATTCGCAGGCTCAGCCTCCCACCGGGCAGTAAAAACACCGCTTGTCTTTTGGGTATAGTTTCCAGCTCCAAAATAAACACTGAGAGCAGCCAAACTGTGGTCAAAAAACATTGAGAATGAGCACACTGGGTTGCAAGGGGGATGTCATGAGGCTGTCGCTTCAGACAGTGCACCCTGCTGAAACTTCTCACATGACCTTCAGCATATAGACAGGTCTCTGCTCCCGTCAAACCCAGGAGAAATGTTTGTACATTCCAGTTAATTGCGAGGCTTGGCAGCGGAACAGCAGAAAATGACTGCAAAGCACAAAAACATCACAGAGCTGCAGAGCGGCCTGCAAACTCTGTGAGCTGAGAGGGTCTGGAGTCAATACATCCAGGCTGAATTCAGAGGAAAATGCCAATATTATGTCCACCCCACACAGTCCTTATAAATAAATAAACAAATTAATTAATTAATTAATAAAAACCTGGAGCAGGATGCCAATGCTATGTTTCTGAGAGTGGTGCATAAAGAATATAGCCTTGTTTCTTCCCCTGGGTTGTCTGCATGTGCTATCAGATTTGCCATGCAGCCCTGCCCTCTACAGCTGCTTAAAATAACATACATTTTTGTTGTAGCATGTATGTTTTCTCACAAATCTCAAGGGAAAGACATGTGGCTCCTTTGACAAAAGGGTCCTCAAATGTCATTTGTCAACTTGGAGATTCTAGGCCAGGACTCCCATCCAGGAATGCTCCTAGGACTCACTAAGCTGTGTGCATGACAGTATCAAGGTGATTGCATTACAGAAGCCAAATGTCTTCTTTTGAGCTATGTTCCTCTCAGGTGAAAATCCAGCTGAGATACTCAGTCCCACAGGAGATAATTCCTGGGTGCAGCCTATGGGTTTTGCTCTGAGTGCACGGTCTTTGGTCCCGGTTTGCAGGGCAGATGCCTTTTTCATGTCCATAGACCATACTAAACTTAGTGGTTTCTTTAACAGTGAAGAAGAGTTGACAAGTAAACCACAGTGGGCTTCCTTTTTTCAGTGAATGCTCCATGGACTTAATCAGACTCTTGGTTTGTCCATAACAAGTTCAATAGTTGCTATTTGTTGTTAGATCCTCAGCTTCATTAACTGTAAAAGTTTCAGCTTTGCCAGCAGTTAGTTGCATCTAGATCTATAAAGGCTGCTCTGTCTGTCTAAGACAAGACATAAAACTGAGGTCCTGGCCATCTGTGGTCATTAAGGATCCCATGGCATGCTTCTAAAGGTGGAGATGGTAATTCTAGTCTCAGCACTAAATTTCAGTCTGAGAAATGAATTCTTTCTGCCCTAAAATTCATCCAGAGCTTTTAATATGAGATGCACTGTTTCTCTTCAGTGTCCATAATATAGTGGTTGCCACATTCTACCGCAGAAGTTATAGCATTATAGTACTGGGTTAAATGAAGTGTGCAAGTACACATGTTCGTCCTATTGGTCACACGATGGCACAGACTGAGCCTGTCTCAGCACAGTGATGTACACACACACACAGAGAAGCACGTAGCCCACTCAGCATTCCAAGGCTTTTGTTTTTACATAGTTATGAAATTATGAATCTGGCATCTTGGAGATCCTGAGCCTTTTCTGGTCAATAGAGGGGCAAGTCCCACTGGAAAAATGAATAGTGTCGGCTGCAAAGAGAGCCATTCCTCCTATGTCTGGAAGCTAAAAACAGTGTGCATGTATAAGCAGAATAAATTATCTACCATTACCTCAGTGTTTTTAATTTACTGCTCTGCTGGATGCAGAACATACACATGAAAAAATGAGAAGGACAGTATTTGTCTTGAATGTGCTTGTGTCTTATAATGCTGTATACTGTATGTTTAATGTTCTCTTGTAATGTTGATTTTTCTTTAAATTCTGCTAAATAGAGGAATACATTTAACCCTGAGACACCTGAAAATGAAGATCACTGAACACATCTGCCTGGCTGGTGTGTCACAGCCAAGATCCTGTTCTGAGCAGAGCTGAGAGATTGCATTACTGGTTTGTTTCAGTATGTGTAGCGAGTATCCAGGACTCCACTGACAGTTCTTAATCTATATGAGGGCTGCACTGAAAGTAATGACTATCTACTTTATTATGTTGGCCAACAACGTCAGAGGTGGATGTTGGTGTTATTGCAGTAGGGGTCGAACCTTCCCACCAATATTCTATTGCATGTTGTTGCTGTGTGACAGATGGCAGCAGAGGGGCAGTCTGACAGAATGGTGTCTGATACTGAAGAGCATATGAAGCAAAGGTGTGCCATTGAAAAAATTGCACTCTGACATTCACTTATACTTTCAGAATGTGTATGGAGACTAAACAGGAGATGTGAGTACAGTGAGGTGGTGGGTGGTGCATTTTAGCAGTGGCAACAGCAACAGTGGATGACCTCCACTGGTGTAGATGTTTTCAAGTGTGGCATGAGTAGAAGAATAGTGTTTTGTAGCTGATAATTTTCTGCCAAATAGTGTTATTGTGCTCTTTGTACCTGTTGTATTTTCCACAGAAATAAAAGAAGGCATTACTTTCAGAGTGACCTAAGTAGATCTTCAGCATTTTATCTGCATACACCTATTATTCACTTCTGCATTGGCCAAATCCCTGAAATAGAAAGCAAACTCATGGAATAAATGTATGGCAAAGCAGACACTTCATATCAAAAGGCATTTTGAGAGTCCATGTGATGGAACATGATAAAATCATTTGCATTTATTTTTCTTTTTGACTCCGAAAGATGAAATGGAAGGTGAACTGCTAGCAGGAGAGCATGGAAGAAGTCTGTATATTGCTTAGAGAAAAGATTTCTCAATAAAAGTCTGCTGGAATGGAGAGGTCAGTGCCTGCTTTCTGTCTGCTTTTGTGGCGAGTGGAACCATAGCTCCGAACATTGGAAACAAAACTTCTATAAAATTCAGTTATTCATATTACAATAACTCTTCATATATGCTATAAACTTTTTGTTTCCCTCTCTTACAAGTTGTGAGATTGAAGTAAAGCTTGGCTTTACTTTGTTGAAGTGAAAGACCCTAAGTCAGATCTTGATCTCCCATTGGCCTTACACCTGTGGACTTTGATGGAGTCGCAGTTTACTTACTCCAGCATCAGAAAGAACAGAATCAGACCCTGCATATGCTTTTTATCTAAAGCTGTGTTCCAGATGTGTTTATGTAAGCTGTTTTCAATAAAATGTATGCATTTTAAAATGTAAATAGATTTTTCTTTAATTAAAACCATATGGTCTATTATTACATTTTCATTTTAAAATGTGCAGATATAGCTAGCCCAGCCATGCCAAAGTGTCACTGAGGGTTTGTTTGACCAGTGCAGCACTCACACAGGTAAATGCAAGATTCCTAAAGCTGGGAAAGATGGAAAAAAATGAGAGAGATGGCATCTTCAAGGTTTGCCACTCCATCCTTCGGAAAACTATCTCCTTGACTGTCATGGTGGCAGAGTGACTCAGCCCATAGAGGTTCTTGCCTCAACCCTTTTCAAGAGGAGTGAAAATCTGGTTCAAAGCTGAAAAAGATCTCAATCCCAGAGTTACCCAGCTGCATCTTCTTATAGCTGGGGGCAGATCTGAACCAACCATCCCCCGTTTCCGCCCCTGTGCTGCGATACCACCCGCTGTGCCTGTGGGAAGGAAAGGTCATCTTGCTGCTGCCCCTGGTCTGCCAGCAGTTCTGTTCCGAGCAGTAGTGGAGGTGCTTGAGGGGATGAGACCTCCCTGGTTCCCCTGCTTGGTGGGGTATGGTCCTGCGGGGCCCCTGCTCCATGCACACCAAGGGGCTAGTTCCCAGCCAGGGCTCAGCTTGGGTTTTGATGGATGGATTTCACATGGAAAGAAAGAAGATTTGTTAATGAATAAATGTTTTAAAAGAGAGAGGTTAGTTTTGGTGGAGTTTTTCATGTGATCTTTTCAGAAAGGTAAAAGAAAATTTAAATAAGCTCTTTTAATTTTACATCCATGGCTCCATGAAAGATATGTTTAGCGTAATCTTAAGTTTTTAAGCAACACTTAAGTTTTTTTAGCACATTTTGACATTAATACATGGAAGGATCTCCACTCATATATATATTTATTTATTTATTCACTTTTACATGTGTATTCTGTTTGTCAGTTTGCAGAAGTTCTTTCAAACATCTTTTGCAGAGATATCTTCTGAGAGAGGATTTTTTTTTTTCTTTTTTTTTTCAGACAATCTTACTAACAACCAAGAGCTTGCTCCTACCTCTGCGCTGCATGGAAACATTCTTGCTCATATGACTAGGGACACAGAATGAGCTTCTACTTCACTATTATCTCTTCACCTCTTAATTTCCTTGATCTGGACATGCTGGTTATTTGTGTTTGATCAATGTCTTCTTCAGAAAACAGCTGCCAAACAGTGGGGAAGTTCGTTAAGAATACTTTTACTCCTGCCTTCAGTTGCCGATACCTCCTTGTCCTTTTTCATCTGGGTCTGAGTAATATGTTTCAAAAGGAAGATATATGAGGAAGATGGATGAGAGGCAGCTAAGTCCCTCAGTTTGTTCAGCCCAGAGCAGAGGAGGCTGAAGGAGAAGCCTCATGCTGGCATACAGCTCCTCACAAATGGAACAGAGCAGCGCTCTGCTCTCTGTGACAGCAACAGGACTGGAGGGAAAGGCATGCAGCTGTGTTGGGGGGGTTCAGGTTGGGGGTTAGGGAAAGGTTCAAACAAGAGGGCGGTGGGTATGGAACAGGCTGCCGAGGGCAGTGGGCATGGCCCTGAGCTGATGGAGTTCAGTGAGTGTCTGGAGAATGCTATCAGACATATGATCTGATTTTTGGGTGGTCCAAAAATTGAGTTGGACTCGATGATCCTTATGGGTCCTTTCCAACTCTAGATATGCTATGATTCTGTGAAAGATGTCCACATAAGACAACCATGTTGACCAGAGCTCTGCCAGGCTTCCTTGAGAATGGAAGAGTTTGACGTGGTCTCCTTAACTGCTGGGCTTGGGCTTTGCCAGACCTTCCAGGGCTGCAGTCACAAATGCTTGGTTTGGCTGCACCATGGTGTGTTATGGAGATGTGAACACTGAGCTATGTGTCTGGGCTGCCTCATCTGCAATTTTTTTTTTTTTTCATTTTAAAATTTAATAAAACCGCATGTGGCTACAATTGGAAAAAAAAAATCATTAGTGTTCCCAAAATGATTCGTATCTAAAGCAAAATGTATATTAACCTCCCATCCCCCATCTCTAGTGAACAATAAGATATATTTTTAAATTAAATCAATGAAAATCATTAAGTGACTTATTACATCACCAATGCAAAGCATGTAGTTTTACATGTTGGGCTTTTTTTTTAATTAATGACTAGCAACTGAAGTTTACTTATGAATGCTTTTATATGCGTCAGACAAGAAAGGGTGGAGCATGTGAACGAGGAATCTAAACAGAGTCTTTCATATTTTTATATGTATTTTTAACCCAGTTAGGTGTTTCTGTCTGGAGACCATATGTTCCCTTTTTTTTTTTTTTTTTTTAACAACCTGTATGTATATATATAAAATTTACAAATGCTAGGGGTTGCTAGAGTGTGGGCTCCTCTGGAGTTCTGGTGAGGTGATCAAGATATGAAGAACTGTCCAGATGAAAAATCATTTTCCTGCAGGCACAAGCTGCACTATTTTGATCCCGTCTGAATATCATCAATCCCACAAAATTTTGACATCCTGCAGAAGCCTGAGCAATGGGATGTGCTTCTGGGGAGCAGCCGCAGAGTGGAGTCGTCATCAAAGGCTTCAGAAGAATCAATCTGGTTGGTGATAGCAGCCCAGTGAATGGTACCACAGCTTCTAAGCAGCGGATGGGATCAATCCCTCAGCTCTGGAAACCTGATTGCCCCATGTAGGGAGGGTTCCCTGTGTCTGCTGTCTTAGCAGGGTGCAAGGCATACAGCAATGTGGATTTGATTTCATCCCGTCTAGACAGTGATTAGTTGGCTAAAGAAACAATGAGCTTAGAACAAAATGGCAGTCTCAGCTGCTGAAAAAATGAAGTGGCCACCTTTGAAGTCACTCCCAAGCCTGCCTGGTAAGCAGCATCATCAGATTTGTCTTCCACTCCTCCAGGAGCTGCGTGTCATCACCTCTGCAGAGTGCCTAAGCCCTAGCGTGGGCTCCTGGGCCCATGTATGCCACACTGCAATGTGCAGAGCTGCTGCCAAAACATGAGAACAGCTGGTTTATACATTTTACATAGTGCAAAAATGTTATTAAACTGCACCATACAGATAAGTACTAGAAAAATTGCTAGGTTATTTTTTTTCACATAAAATTAGCCAATTTGCTGGTGTATGTAATTGTAGAGAATGCAAAGCATCCCATTCAAGTGATTAACCTCTTAGTTAATAAAAGCAACAATCGCATGTGTATAAATAATATAATAAAAGGAACATTCATATCAAAGTAATATTGCTTATACTATCCTGTTTCTCTCCTTAATTAGTAAATAATTCATCAAATTCTCCTACCCACATTTCTTCATCCAATTATCATGAAATAGGAAAGCAGAAGACTTCCTTTTTTGAGAAGAATGTGATAATGAAATTGTTCAATAGCTCTTCTTAGCCTTCTGTTAGGCTAAATTAGTACTTCCTTGGGCAGACTGTTTTCTTTTGTTCATTTCTTCCCTGTTTTTTTTTTTTTGTTGTTGTTGTTGTTGTTAATCGAAGATCTCTCCTATGTTAAAAGTCATTTTACACCAGCAAACTTTAAGAGAGAATGTTCATCGCAGTTTGTTTTCAGCAGACACAGAAAGAAATTAATTCTACAATACAGACGATCGACAGCACTCACTTGCCTGCATGTTCCTTCATGCTTTGGATTGCATCACATGCAAAAAATTAAAAGAACATTAGAACATACAAGACACAAATGAAGATACAAAATCAAGCACTCATAACATCTTAAATCTAGAATTCAGAGTGTCCTGGCATCAATATCAGGTTTAATTCTTAGCTGATCAAATTCTATTTCTTCCATGAGACCTCTACTGGACTCAGTACCCAAAGTAATGAACAGCTATCCAGTGCTTTCTTTTAGATATCAGGTGTTTGGCTGCTTGTTTCACATACCTCAGAACACTCAAATCCTGCTCAGAAGATAGAATTCTTCATCTCCTTGCGGACATTTTTGTGGTACCCTTTCTTACAGCACTGGATGGCCTCGCTTCTTAAGGTACTTATTTTCACTGCACTGAAATAGAATAAGGAAATGCTGTTGTCTGTGTTTCATGAATGGTGAACAAAGGCACACAGAAATGAAGAGCAAGACTACTCAAGAATTTTGAATGCTGAATTTGAGGCATGAAGAGTCAGGTTTTTCTGAACAAACAACATGTCTGTATATACACATGCATACACCTCTGCTTTATATGCTGAGTATATGTGTGATGTGCATATATTTTATACAGCACTGGTTATATTCAAAGCACTGCTCTTGTTTGGATCATCAACAGCTCTGACTGCTATCATATTCCTGACAGGATAGGAAAGAAGGACAACTGTTGCTGATCCAAACTGCAGTCTCCTTGCTGGGACCCCACAATGAACAAGAGAGGAAAGATCTGAGAGCTCACTTGGAGTTTTGACCCAGCCCCAACCCATCTGTTTCACAATTCTGTAAACTTCAAGAAAATCTTGCTTGGTCTTTGTCTGGGCCATGCCTAGTGGGAACCATATATCTTATTCATATCTCATACCAGATATTCTATTCATATCTTAGGATATGAAGCTTCTGAAATCCTCATATGCTTGATACATCAGCACTTTTTGAAGGCCTTGCATGGTACGTCATCCCTGAATGAAAAGGTTGCTGCATGCCAAATATCAAATTGCTCTTCCAAAGCATTAGGCCTTAGAAAGTATCCAAGATAAGGCTACCAAAATTTTAAATTTGGGAAGAATAATACCTTCACAGGTTTTATTCTGTAGTTTAGAAAGTGATTGATAAATTCTGACACAGACTTTTAAAACCAGTCAGCTTGGGTAGACACCTGGTATTGAGAAGTACAGCAAAAATGGTTGGGTATGGCAAGTTAATAAGCAGACACATTTTTATTTTTAATGGAACTATATAACACATGCGGCCACCAGCTTTGCTTATTATAAGGTCATTATGGAAACTATACTTAGGGAGCTATATTATTATTTTCTTTATTTCTCCATGTGGGGAAATAAATTTCACTATGGAAATAAAACAATGAAAAAGTGTTAGCTAGTGGGTTTTGTTGTCGTTGCTTTTTTACTTCTTTGTGTAAGCACTCTAATAATACTTAATGCATGGTAAGTAATACTTAGTGTAATATAAAACAGAGTCCTTCAGAATCTATTTTAATTTACCTAGCAGTGATATACTCAATCATGAATATTGATATGCAAGTGTGTTTTTGAAGATTCTGAGTCTATTCTGCTGCATGATTTGAACTCAGAAGGCCACACAAGAACTAGAAGAGACAGATTGTTCTCTTCACTCACTCCGGAATGCCATCATTACTTTTCCTTGTTTTAAAAAGTTATCACTTAATGTTACAATAGAAAAGAAAATCTGAAAAATCTGATCCTCAAGTATCAGTGATGTCCACCTGAAAAAATAGCTATGTGCTGTGAACTTCCTAATTCACTTCAAAGGTTGATATATTAGATGCCAATTGTGTGGGTTGTTTTTTTTGTTTTTTGTTTTTTGTTTTTTTTTTCCTCCATAAAGCAAAGATCTCCTCTTACACAGTAGTTCTAATTCAAGGGTAGATGCTGCACTGAGTGTAATGGTTGAACTAGATGATCTTAGTGGTCTTTCCAACATTAATGATTCTATGATTTAATAGAACTTTAATTGACTACTTTTTCAGATAAACTTTTAAACATAATAGAGGGACACTGAAATGAAGAACGTAAAAGAGCCAGAAGTTCATGGCTGACCACATGGCCCCAGAACATACACTGTGAGGAAGGTACACATACACCTTGAGAAACTCAGAGTTGCAGTCAGTATTGAGGATGCCTTGTGAGCATAAAATCAGGCATCGTTTTCCTCTATAGCTGTGAATTTGGGAAGCTTTGTTTTGAAGGCATCAGCTGTTAATCCAGTGTTTTTGTAAAGGTTGTGATTAGCTTTTCCAGTATGGAAAACTGGGTCTCTAATTCTTCTTCACAATTCTGCTGACAAAGGCTGTGGTACAGAGTGTTATCCTGGTTTTTGTCTTTTTTTTTCCTGTAGGTCTCATGTGATGGTTTTGCCCAGAGAAGCTGTGTCTGTCCCATTCCTGAAGGTGTTTGTGGCAAGGTTGGATGGGGCCCTGGCCTGCCTGATCTGGTAGGTGGCAGCCCTGCCCATGGCAGGAGATTGAAACTGGATGGGCTTTGAGGTCCTTTCCAACACAAGCCATTCTGTGATTGTATGGTTGTTTTCATCACAAAGTAATGCTCAGGCTACAGAGAAAAAGACAACTGTTTTCATGGTCCCGTTTTTTTCTTGTCAGCAGAATTAGACTGTTGGAGTAAAGATGAAGTCTTCTGAGCCATCATTTCTTTGACAGAATTATTTATCTCTGTTTCCCCACATGAAGTGGTACCGGTAAAATTAAAGCACAAATAAAATGGAAGCTTTTAAAATACAAATTGACTTAGTGAAGACTTGCTGCGTAGCCTTACTATGTAAGGACAGAATATTAAAGATAACTTTTAATGAGCATATGACTCCTCCCCACAAATAGTTGGATCTGAAGCTGATAAATCAAAGTATTACTCACCAGACTAGGAAAAGCTGTAGTCAAAGGAATTTAAGAATGTGTTAATTAGTCAAAAGAGAGAGGCCATACAGTCTTGTAAACATCATGGGAAAAAACTATTAAAACCACTGAACAGATATTAATTGAAAATGCTGTTTAAGAGCTACAGAGTTCACACAAAGTGCATCTCACTTGATATTAAAGTCCATGTATATGTAAATTCCATATCTGGCAGATTAGCTTGCATTCTGTTTCAATGCATAGCTGTAAGAAATTGGAGATCTTCCCCACATATTGGCTGAATATCTACCAGCAAATCTGTTATCTAGTTCATGGGCATGAAGTGTAAAATAACAGGTGAAGGGCTGCCGGCATGCAGAGGCAGCTGAGAGGGACTTCGCTAAGCACTGGAAGAAACTCTTCTGACCCAGATTTCCTCTCCTTTGTCTGCTTTAGGAAGGTGTCTATGCTAAGACACTGAGCTCTTGTGTGTTTGGCTCCTTTTTGGAGCTATTTTTGGAGCTATCCTGGATTTCTGTCCCATGGACTCGGATGGGCACACACAGGTGGTGGCAGTCCCCAAAAGAGATGAGCGTTAGAAGTACACGCAGAGAAATTTGGTAATCTTTCAGAAGCATAAAATCACCAAGACTATTTCCCTGTAATCCCTCCTTACCTTACAGTAGCTTGTTTCTATGTTTGAACCCAAAGGCTTGGATCCAGCAAATTTGTGATACTCCAGCCACTAGTGTGGAGCTGAAGGTGGAGAGACAGCCCCCAGTGAGCGACCCACACCTTAGTGGTCTTGAAGGGCTTCCTGGAAGATCTGCTCTCTCCCTCTTTTGTTCTTGACTGCAGGAAGCCCAGGATGGATTGATGGTCTGAGACCAATTTTATGAGCTTCAACAAGACCAAGTGTGAGGTCCTGCACTTTATTCACAGCAACTCCGTGCATTGCTACACACCTGGAGAAGAGTGGCTAGAAAGCTGCACTGAGGAAAAGGATCTGGGGGGTGTTGGTTGACATTCAGCTGAACATGATCCAGCAGTATGCTCAGGTGGCCAAGAAGACCAGCAGCATCCTGGCTTGTATCAGAAAGTAGTGTAGTCAGCAGAACCAGGGAGGTGATTGTTCCTCTGTACTCAGCACTAGTGAGGTTGCACCTTGAGTACTGTGTTCAGTTTTGGGCCCCTCACGTCAAAAATGACATTAAGGCCATGGAAAGCATTCAAACAATGGCAACAAAGCTGTGAAGAGTCTGGAGTGCAAGTCTTACTGGGAGTGGCTGAGGGAAAAGAGGTTATTCAGTCTGGAGAAGGGGAGGCTCGGGGGAGGCTTTATCTCTCTTTGGAACTTTCTGAAAGTAGGCTGTGGTGAGGTAGGGGTCAGCGTCTTCTCCCAGATAACAACAATTGGATGAGGGGTAATGGCCTTAAGTTATGCCAGGTGAGCTTCAGGTTGGATGCTAGAAAAAGTTTATTCTCCAAAAGAGCAGTGAGGCGGAGGCACAGGCTGTCCAGGGAGGTGGTGAAGTCACTGTCCCTGGAGGTGTTCAAGAAACATGGACATGTGGCACTAAGGGATGATAATTGAGCATGGTAGGGATGGTTGGCCTAGATGAGGTTTTTTCCAATCTTAATGATTCTATGATTCTATGCCTGCACTCAATTTCTGGCTTAATATTCTTAATTACAACCCATGCAGCCCAACACTCTAGCAGCCACACTCCTAGCTCAGCTCAGGAATGACAAAATGCTAGCTTCCCTATTCATTTTTATAACCATTCCAATTCACACATTTTTTGAAATCCTTCCACTCTTCCTCCCAAGGCAGTGGAACCTTCTCCCTAGTGTGTTCACCCAGATACACCTCTGCCACTCAAGCTTTGTTGGTACCTGAAAACACTCAAGCAGCCTCAGGTTTCCTGAGAGTATGTGCTTCTGGAAGCAATCGGGGAATATCTTTCTTATCAGACTACACCAAGTGGGTGAAGAAGGAGGATATCACAGCTTTCACCTCAGGCAATTTCAGCATTGTGTTATAATTCCTCTGTTTTCACCAGTACTGAGATACACATACTGGTCTCTTGGCAAATCAGATGGCTGAATGGCATTTAAAATCTGAGTTTTGCTGCTAGTGCAGTGTCAAATTCTCTCATCTTTGCTGCCTGGCCAGTAAGTATGGGTGTGTCTCATCAAGAAGGAGAATAATGGAGGCTGCATCTCAGGTGTGCTCCTCACAGATTTTGGCCTGGACTGGAGTCAGCATGGAGTCTGGCAACTCCAAACCAGCTCAGACTGCTGCTTCTCAAATGCCAGGTTCCTGTGCAGTCAAAACTAGCCAAAGTTCAACTGGACTAATTCCATGCATGGATGTACATAGGAGAAGGGTAAGCAGGTAAGGGGGCAAGTAGGGACTTAATCCATCCTGATGATGCTGTAAGTTCATCCATGGATTTGGAAGAAGGCAATAGTGTTTCTAGTTCAGAACCAACCTGAGATATGCTCTCTATCTTGTGATGCATCACAACTTCAGTGCAAGCTCTGCATGGTTTAGAGGAAGCTCGTGTCTAAGCTGGACAGCAAGTTACAGCAGCAGTGCTTTGCAGCTCCAGATTGCTCCTTTTCAGCAGCCTTAAGATAGATCTTGCTATTCACAGGGAGCTGATGAGAATGTTTTCTAGAACCAAAAACATTTTTGTGTAACAAATAATCTCCAAAGCTGCCCTTCCAGGGACATATCCTCCTCAATCTGCTTCAAACATTAGCCCTTTTCTCCCCACCAGACATACTGCAGGTGCGAGCGCACGACCAAATATTTGATATATTTTTTTTGAGTTTCCAGAGTCCAGAATAGGGACTGTTTGAGCAGCTGAATCCAGGGAGTGCTGAAGGCACAACTTACCTTTCATGGAAAGACCTCTGTAGATGTACTGCACTGGATTAGCTCAGATCCAGAGCTGCTTTGGCCATCGCCATCCTCCTTACATCACTTACCCATCAGAAAATAGAAGGTGCTACAGTCCAGTTCGGTCATAAACACGTCATTACCAATGGAAAATTGTAAAATGGCTTTTATACTCAGCCAAGTTTAGACAAATGGAAAGGTCAGCAATGCAGGCACTGATTTTATGTATGTGCATTAATTACAACAGAGTAGACATTTGCTATTCATTTCACCTGTTAAATATGTATGAATTTGAATAAGAAGAAACGGTAGACAGAAAAGGGAAGCCAGGGCAAACTATGAATGGTGCTGCTTTTCTGGATCTCACACTGGAAGTGATTCAAAACTAGACAATTGCAGGGTATGGGAGAAGTAAAGAGAAACATATCCTATGTCAGACACAGCCAAGTCCAGATCTAGAATTGCTTACTGGGCTCAACTCTTTGAAGACTGATTGGTATTTTTCCTATGTAAGGTCTGTAGGACTTCTTAGCTGGACAGTCATGCTCCTGAAACAAACTCAGAGTTTTAAATGGTTTAAATGGTGTTATTAAGCATCTTTTTTTTTTTTTTTTTTTTTTTTTTCCACTTACTGTGGATATCTGGCTTAAATTAATGCTAGAAATTAGGAGAAACGGAATTCTGAACAATATCACAGGACATTCAGAATGTGCTTTTAAATTCTTGTTTGGATTGAATATTTTTGGATATGACAGATTCTAAAAAGCAGAAAAAAATAAGTTGGGGCTAAAAGATTTGAATATAATTTTCATTATTAAAGCTTGCATACCATTCTTCTCACAACTGTATTGTAACTGTGTACTTGTTTGACAATGTAGCGCCCAGAAACCCTAGGCTATTGGGCTTCCATTGTTGGACACACATCACGAATGCTGTCAAAAACAGTCCATTCTCTTCTCAGGACAAGAAAGAGGAGTGATGCAAGAAAAAAAACAACAAGAAGACATGGCTTCCTGAAGAAACACAAGGTAGAAGGCATGTGCACTGTGATTATACTCACAGACAATGAGATCCTAGACACTTCCAGCTATACTAACATACCTCAGCTTCCTAGTCTTGAGTTCTCGAGTCCCCATTGCATCCACTTAGTTAAAATCCTTTCATTGCAAACTTGTCCAAGTAGGGAGAGTTTTCTACTACACTATGGCTCCCCAGAACTCTGGAGCGAAGGACCTCCAGGACTGTAAGACAAACACAGTACTGCTTGAGAGAAAATGTTTGTCATTTGTAAACATGGCCGAAAAAGTTACATCTTCAGATGATTAAGACAAAGAGAGTTTGTCTCCATAGTTTATCAGATATATTTCATGTATAATATACAAAAAAAACATGTTGCATAGAGCAAGCCATGCAGCCAGGAGGATATCAAAAGGTTAAGTGTAATTGATTTGACTGTTCTTTCTTAACTTCTAGTCCAGGCTATGTGTGGAGACAATAATGCAGATGTTCTTCCCCCCTCTAGACATCCTGTTTCTGGTCTTTTAGTGTGGATTACTCAACCATAAGGCTTTACTAACTGCTTAGGCAATGTTTTCAGAGGAAGACTCAACCATTTGCTCTATATTAGGCACTGTTACTGACATCTGGAGAACATGGAAGAAGAACAGTGATGAGCTAGGGGCTGTTGAGCTGATAAATAGTTCAACCAGCCCTCTTCATAGAGCTGTTTTTAACTTTCTCAAAAGGTCCTATAAGAATTCCAGATAAAACATCAAATTGACAGTGGACAACAAATCTATTTGTACAGATTAAATTAACTTGAGCTTTCTCTAATCCTTTTGTCTACTTTGCCATGCATGGAAGCAGGCATTTACCCCAAGACAGGTGAAGAACAACGTTAACAGTTTCTTCATGCTCTACGTACACGTTGTGGCTTTAACTCCTTGCAGAACCCAATGAGAGCTGTGCTGAAAAGATTAACAGGGGATGCTTAGTCAGTGAACACGAGCTTAGGGCTTCCTGATGGTGTAATTCCTTTAGCCCAAGACTAATAGTGACTGCATTTACATAAGCAATAACAGGGTACCTCTGCCTTTTTCTCTATAGGCTGTAATTATTTATACATTCAGCATCTTGCTAATACTGTTTCAGTTACAGTAGCTAGTATGCTTGTAAGAGACAGGTTGAATCCTGAACAGATACCTCCTCCTTCTTTAGTATCACAAGCAGGTGCGGGGGAAATGCAGAAGAAAAAATTAAGAGTTTCTTGGTGTAAGAGTAACTGATTACTCATTTTATGTGTAGTTATTAACCACAGAAAACCTAGTGATGAGCTGCAGAAGAGTGACTTAATAACAAGGAAGGATTTGCACCTTGTGTGGCCTCCCTTACCTGCTGCTAACACATCAATGCTAGTCAGAAGCAGGTAGCAGCTATTTGATGCCTGTGCATCTTTATACAACCCTCACATTCCATTGCAACTTGTCACATTTGATACAGCATAATGCAATGTGACTAATTTAATCAAATGTGAAGTGCACTACAGCAACACGTCAAGTCAGAAAATTTGGGAATAAAAAAAAAGGTGGGGAGGAAAAAAAGTGCTTTTGCCAATTCATGGCTGGATAATTTTTCTCAGCTAGAGGGCTTCATTTTCTGAGCTTGGGCTTTTCTGTTCTGACCTTCCAGCCAAGGGCATGTGTCAAGAGGCTTGTATCTCCCAAAGGCAGTGACACAGTCTATTAGGTCATATGAACTGGATCATCTAGTATTCGCCCACCTCAATTCGTGGCCGCTATTCCTTGCTCACCCCCACTTTCCCCAGTGGTAAGTCATGATACAATGCCCCTGCCTTTGACAGACTGGGGAGGGAAAGAAGCATTTTATTGCTGAACACGTACATAGCAGAAGCCAGAAATTGAGCAAGCTTGCTGTGGCCTGGTGCAAGTCATTTAGTAAGTCTGCATTCAATTTGCTACTTCTGAAACACAGCAAGGAGAAAACACAATATTTACAAGTGCAGTTACATTTCTAACGTGGGGTTTAACATTGTTTTTTTTTTCAAGTTGTTGATCATAATCACAAATATCAAAATGGCCAGTAACTGGCTAGAAGCTTACCAAGCTTTCAATACTTTTAGAAAGCGTACCCACTCGCATAAGTTTTGGATGATATAATGGACTCTGGGTCCTCATGCAAACAAGTTGCCATTCGCAAATGCTAGCAATTTTCAAACATATGACATCTAAAAAAAATTCAGATCAGCCTAATTTCTTTCTTTCTTTCAAAACTGCCTTTTCCCTTCGTACATAGGACATAGAAGACAGTGCAAAAGGAATTCACTAAGTGCTAGAAGAAGGTTAAGAAACATTCAAACTAGTGAAAATCTACTGCCCAGTTGAACTTAAGAGAGGCTGTACAAGACTCTAATACTCCAGAAAAAACAGAAAGAACTTAGGAAATAATGCTGTTAGAAAAGAACTACTACTCAGGTAGTAGTTGCAGCAGACACACAGAATGATAAAAACTGAGAGGAAAACGTTAAAAAACAGTAGAATAGAACATGCTTACATATTACAAGGAAATAAAGATTATTTATTTTGTCTTCCTTATCCCTTCTCCCCTGCTTCTCTGGGGATGAAAGAAACTTTTTCACTCAGTATTCCTTTAAGACACAATTATCGTGCACAGCTTTTTGTGAGCTATCTTCATCCCATTAGGCCAGAAAAGCTGTAAGGCTGTGCTAATTACAAATGATCAGATGCTGTGCTAGCTCCTCCTCCAGTGGTCCTTTTCCTTCTTCTAGTCCCAGTCCCCTCTGTCTTCCTGAGTCAGTGGGGTTATCTTTTTGTTTCTAAGAATAAGAAAAGAAGGCTCTTTTATAAAGAGTTAAGGCTAGAGAATAAGGTAAGCTGCTGTTGTATTTGGAAAGGGCTTTTGGTGTTGACTTACTATTTTGGCTTCTTTTATCTTGCTAGATATGAAATAAATCTGGCTTCTGGGGCTCTTGAAGTCTCTTTCCCATTGTCTTCTAAGAGTTCCTGGCTAGTTCTGTGTTTTCAATACAACTTTGCTGTTAGCTTTAGGTGGAACGCACCAAAATGGCTCATCAAGACAACTTAGGGCATTCCCGTGTCCATGTGGAGGAGAATGATGCAGCAGGCAACCAGGGCCAGCAGGGTGCTAGACCACGTCAAACTAGATTTCCAAGAAGAAAATGCAAGCAGCTGCATTCAGCACGGCCAGGGGGAGAAGAAACTAGGGTTTTGCAAGGTAATCAGCAAGAAGAGGATCTTTTTAGGGGGAAATAATTCTAATGTGACTTTAACTGTGTATGAGTGCTGCTGAAACAATGGAGCACTGGAACAGGCTGCCTAGGGAGGCTGTGGATTCTCCTTCTCTGGAGATATTCAAGACCTGCCTGTATGCCTACCTGTGTAGTCTGCTGTAGGGAGCCTGATTTGCAGTGGGGTTGGACTCAGTGATCTCTGGAGGTTTCTTCCAGCCCCTACAATTCTGTAGTTCTGTGAAATAATTCTTTGTGTGTCCTGCCCATGGATATGTATATAATTAAAGTGAATTAAGGCTTCAGAAAGGTACAAGATCTTCAGGTGGTACTCTGGTGGTTGTCCCGTCCCTGTTACTAAGTGGTACCGCTTTCTGATGTGTACAAAATGCTTGTATTACTTGGTCTCAATTTTTTTGGTTAAACAACAGAAAATAAAAGTAATTTTTCATGTTGTAAACAGACAAATATGTTTTTAGATTTTTTCAGTATAGATATCTTTCCTAAAAGATGTGTATGATCTTGAAGCTTGAGTTAAAGCACTTAATATAGCATCAGTGTGGGCTCCCTGTGCTGTGAGTGGAGTTGTTCACCTGCTGCAGAAGTGGAAATAATATCTTATATATTATATAAGTGGGAGTAGTGTAAGTATAGTGGGAGGATAACACATTCTCTCAAACCATGCAAGTGAAGTTTAATGATCCTGATTCTCTGGGTTTAGATCTGGGCCCTGTTTTCTGGAGCATGGATTTTTCTGCGTTTCCTAGGAAAAAATTAAGAGCTATTTTCATAACAGTAGAGACTTGAAATGGAGTACAGTGCAATTTCTAGTTCCTTTAAAGTATAACTTTGTTAACTTGGAAAAATCATATTCTTCTCAAAGTAACCAATATGCTTTTTCAAAGGCTTGGCCTAGAAACAGTGTAAGAGACTTGAAGTATTTAATGATGGAGAGTTGCAGGGTGCATCCAGACTCAAACTCTTCCTTGATTTTTTTTCTTTTTGGATGTTTAGCATTGTCTATTGCTGTTTCTTTCTCCATAGTTTACAAATTTATGAGTCGTCCCCCAGCTATCAGCGTGCACTCCACTGGTGAAGAAGCTCTGGGGCTGTCCAGTATTCCTGTGCCGAGAAACAGTGGAAGGACTGTGAAAACACTGGCTAGGTCTGCCAGCCCTTGGGTACGTCTTGAACCTGTACCGTGTTGGGTCAAAGACTGTACTGGACTGGCCTGCTCAGCAGATCATGGTCCTAGAAGACATCTGATAAAAGCCAATCTCCAAGCTGAGAAAGATAGCCTGAGATCCGTGTTAAGAGAGGAGCTTTTCTCAAGGGATGAAGACTATGATGATTTGGGGACAGCCAGCTCCCAGGCAGGTGTTGTCAGCAGTGATGCTCCCAGAAGCTTGGCAGAAGAGTTTTCACTAGTTCCCTTAAATATGCAAAGGAAATACTCTGCTTTGAATTTTGACTTGCTAGTAGAAAGATGTTTTAAAAGGCTCTGAGCTTCAGCACATCTGTTTAGAACTTAAGATAGAGACTTTCTTGAGATATGAATGCCAATCCTCATGTACACAGTTTATAGAAATGCAGGCTGAAGTCTGCATTAAACCCATGAAGGTTCAAATGGGGTGAAGCCCAGCACATTTCTCTTAGATTGACAGGCAGCAAGGAAGGACAAAACTGGAATGAAAATAAATCCTTCATATGAGTTGCCTTCTTTAGGAGTTTAGAATCCTCTAATAATTATAAGGTGTTAAAAATGGAAATATGACTGAGTCTAAGCTATGACTATTTCTTTTGCATCTGTAATGGATATACCAAGAAATATCATCATATTTTGTCTCTTTCTCAGTAGTATAGTCTCTTTTTTTAATAACTTCTTGAAGGATATTTGAAATTCAAAGCCCTCGTATATGCCACTATTTCCTTTCAGTAAGTGCTTTAATTTCTTCTATAAAAGCCTAGAGGGTTTACTGTTTGTTTTGTGTTTTTCTTGATCTAAAAATTATAATTCACTGCATATATTTGGTTATTCATATATCCATAAACAGCTGTGTAAAGCAGTATGAGATAGCTAGGATACATCCTATGATAAACAAGGGGTGAAAAGCCCAACCATTCTCTAGTTGGGGTTAATTGATCATGTGAAATGAACTTTAATTTTTTTAAAACTTATTTTGTTCTAAAGATGTTGAATTTTTCTCTTTTGTTTGTGAAAGAATGTGTAGTTGAAAGCAACTCAAGGTCTAGATTTGTTTCCTATTTAGTCAGTAGGTGAACTTTACAGATAATACTGGGCCAAGCTGTGTAACTACAGTATGTCATTACTGAAAACCTGACTGGTAAGCCTTCATGTTAATCTGAAAATGCATCCCATTGGCAAAGTTCTGTTACATCTCAAAGATAGTACTCTTCACAAGGAATAGATTTGATATAGTAGAAAAATTATGAATAATAAATAATAAATTTTTTGGTGCTGCTTTCTTTTTTCCTTCCTTTCTACCTCATGAAGAACTTCTTTTTTTTTTTTTTTTTTTTTTTTTTTTTTTTTTTTTTTTGTGAGGGGGAAGGAGAGGTGGTTGTAGCTTTTATTATACTGATCCACTTAATGATGTTATGTACTTACTCTGTAGTGCTTCTTGCATGGTAGAACTGCAACAGAAGTGTGCCTCTTCTTCTTTGGATAATAAGGGAGGAATACAGTGATGGTGGCTGTCTATCCTGTTGATCACACAGGACCAGGCAGGCTGCCTTATTCTTCCAGGTGCTGTTGCAGAGAATCAGTCTGCATTACTAAGGCATTGCAGACACTTGTCTTAATCCAAATATAATAAATAAACCAAAACGCCAAACTTCTAGGGAAGGTTTGTTGACTTCTCTGAACCTGCACATGAGCTTAAAATTAAACATATCTTTAAACTTATTTGCTAAGTCATTGTCCTCAGAGCAGAGACTGTGAGGGATTTTAGGAACAGCATGAAGTTTTACTGGAGTGCATCAAGCAGCTTCTGCTATAACTCATGTGTATACCCAAATTGAGAATGGGCTGCTGCATTAGTCAGATCTTGCAGAGTTTGTAAATTAAAGCTTCTTCTCAAGAGGTCTGTGAAAACAAACAGCCCAAACAATGCTAATCCTATGTGTTTGTTCTTGAAAATGGTGAAAGTAGGAATAGTGCTTTTCCCCTTACACCAGACCTTCCCAATTAAGACTCATTCTTTTTGAGTGATACTTGCACAGCCTTAGCCTTATAAGCTGTTTTTCCCTTTTTTTTTTTTTCCTTCATTTTTTTCAAAGGCTTCTCACTGAGCTAGAGTGAGACTTTATGTATACCTGCTAGTAAGATATTTAGCAGGCAAAGAGAAATGAATAAAAACTGACATACCGGTTGCATTGCTTTGTAAATTAGGGGTTTCCAGCAATACTCTGAGCTCATGCACCCAAATTGCCTCAGGCCTGTGAGTCTAGACTGAAAAAATGGAAGCTCTTTCTCCTTTGAAGTTAATGTTATCTTCTGTTTGGTATAAATTACAACAAAACAGTATTGTAAACATGTATAGGTCAGTTTATCTGACAAGCTTGCCCTATAAAGGTACAACAGGGTACAATGCAGAAATAACATTTTTGTCTGGTTGTTATAGTTGAAATACTGTAAGGTATCTATGGATTCATCTATAAATTTGCCTTTGATTGTATGCATTTCAGAAAGTGGTATGTTTGTGAAGTCAGCTGGCATGGTTTCATACAGTCTTCTTTCAAGAGCTTATTTGAGAGAGAGGCTCATGGAACTTTAAAAAAAAAAAAGAAAAAAGAAAAGTCAGAAATGTCACCAGTGGGTAGTAAGACACCAAGCATTGTAGAGGTGTCAGCTTCCTGACAGCATGATTCAGTAACGTGCATTTTCAACTTGACAACTATACAGTTTTTCCTTGTGCATCTGAGATCCTGTAAGCATTTTTGTGCACGCTTGTCTCTTCTCACAAATGATCCTACAACTGGGATTTTTATCACGTGTTGAGTTAAACACAAGCGTAAAGGCCTGAAAGATCAAGACCTTTGAGGAAAAAATTCTTTCAGAGAAACTTACTGGGAAAGAAAAGCCTGTGAGGTATTAACTTGAAATGTCTTCTAAGAAAAACAGATCAAACAAAGCTGAGGAAAAATCAGGAAAAGAATCTCATCTTTATCTTGAAGAAAATAGAAAAGGGTCATTAATATTTGTTTATGAACTTGAATTCCTGTGCTCCTTTCTAGTTTGGCCCTCAGTTTTAAATCTCAGTTTATAGTTTCTTCTATATAAAATCCACTGTGGTTGCGGCCAATGACAAAAGACCAGAGATGGAGCAGCAGATATCACAAGACCAAGGTTTCTCATGCTGTTGAGCTTTAGTTCACTGTTGTCTTCTAGTGTAGGTGTTGTAATGTCTCTCTGCGTTATATGCACATGACAATAAAATGGCAAGATTGATGCATGTATTAATCTGGATAGGATGAATAATGAGATAAGTCAAAGTAGTACAGTGTAGGCTAGCACTCAGTATATGAAAGCATCAGCCCTTGCTACTAGTGTATGCTAACTCTGACATTACTGCATCTGCAGTCATACTGGCACCTGTCCTTTGTTTGTGCTTCGAGTATCTGGACAACGAAGAGGGCTTGACCCTCTGCAAGTATTATTTTCATTTCTCTCTGTAGTCTTACAGGGATTACTTTCCCTGGTCAGATCAAGAGCCTGTGAGAACAATGTTCCTGTTGTGTTCTTTCACTCCTTTCCTACACCTGCAGTATTATATGTGCATTTTCTTCAACTAAGGGTAGGAAGCAGTAAAAAGATTTGAGAGAGAAGAACTGAATCCAGAAGGTTAGAGACCAGATGGAGATGTGAACACAGGAGTTTTGTTCTGCCTTTTCATTGTAATTAATAAAAAGAGCGGCTCTGCTCCGTAACTGTGGCTCTAATACAATGCAAATTCTCATCAATTATTTCATTACAGTAGCCTCATTTTCCTTCACCACATCCAACTTTCATGTATAGAGACACTTCACAATGGTCAAAATCAACATTGTTTTTCTGGGCCCATTTCTAAAGTCAACAGATTATTTTTGCTGCTCTGAGAAACGATTCAAGGAAAACTTTGGTAAAGGATCAAAAGGGCTTTTTATTTGTTTACTTAAGCTAATGTCCACGCCTACTTAAAAAGATCCAAAGAACCTGTGTCAAAGTGTTAGCTGAAGTGCTACGAATAGCATATTATTCCTTTCTCCCCACCTTCTCCCCCGAATAATTCTATTGTTCTTATAAATCTGCAGAATTCCAGCTGTGACTTGACAAGAGCCCTGACAGTCACAAAGCTGAATAGTAAGAGCAGTGCTCTTGTTTCCTGAATTATTTTATGCAGCTAAATTTAATACATTTCCCCCTTCTTTTCTACCTTTCATTCTGGCAGATAGTTAAGCTGCAAATTAGAGATGTACTGAATTAGGCTTCGAACCTTGCAAATGCTGTCAAAAAGCTGACTTCGTAATTATGTGACTTTGATATCAAGCAGGTTATTGCTTATGTACAGCAGCACTTGCAAACATGTGCATACTTGTAACTCTTGGCCTGGGTGCCGCTAGGCAGCCAGCAGGTCATTAATGTACAGTACAAGCGGGACGGGACCCCGCGTAGGAGCGCCTGAGAGGAAGAGTCAGAGTTTCCAGCAACCACTTTCAGTTGGCAGAGTTGTGATTGGAACCATGTGACACTTGGAGGCAACGTACCACAGGCAGCCAATTTATTACATATGGCAATATGATTAATGGTATCAAATGCTTTCTTTTTTTTTTGTTTTTTTTTTTAAGACCAAGAATACTTTGGCAGCCAATTGCATGGAGTCCAAGGCAGTACAAATCCGTTCCATGAACATCAAGGCAGGCAGATGAGGTTAAATAAGAGAGGACCAGAGCCAAGATAATGATTGCAAAGTAAGTCGTTTCAAAAAATCAAAGTGTTTAGAATGTGTTCATGAGCAACAGCCGCTTTTGTCTTCTGTTTTAGGGCCTTAATGGATGCAGTCTGGAACAGGTTTCTGAAACTCAACAGCCTTCTGCTCTTATCCAAAGGCTTGTTAATGGTATCCAACAAAACTTACAATCCCACAGCAGACAGCAGCAGGTTAAGATGAGCTATCACTTGGTTGAAGACTGCTTTTTTTGCTTATGATAGTAATTTATTTATCAAACATGTCATGGTTCCTAAACATGTGTCTGCTGCTAGCAGTGGCATTGCTGAAGATTACAGCAATAACAGTCAACTAATCTGAATGTCTTCTGTATTATTTTTCTTTGTTGTTGTTGTTGTGGGGCTTTTTATGAGTGTGCAATGCACAAGTACCAGTAACACTCAAAATGAAGGGGAACAAACAAAAAAGGAATTATGCCCATCTAAAATGTCTCTTATTTCTCTGATCAGATCCTTACATACATACCTGGTCTTCATGTATATAAGACCAGGTCTCATCATCTTTGCTGAATGCAATTGGGCATTGTATGAGTGATGTGATGTGATGTGATTCCTTCCTTGGGTTTTGGGGCAAGTGAAGTACAGAGTAGCTCACTGGCAACTAAAGGCTTAAGGTGGAAGCTGTTGCCCCCTCCTCAAGGGTTCACATGCACTAGAGCAATACTGAAAGATATCCTCTCAGCTGCAGGCACTTCTTATCATCTCACATAACTGAGGGTTATGCTTGTTCCCTATTGTCCTGACCTGAATTGCAGAGAGCTGCCTGATCATCCCTTGCAGCTCCCAGCCAGTGGCCCCTCTGCTTCTACGCACAGATGACTCTGTGTGTGATTGCTGTTAAAGATTATGCTTGTACTCAAATTTAATCTCAGTCCCCCCAGGATCAGAAATCCTACACCTCAATGCCTTTTGCTCAATAACTGCAGCAATTGCAAACTGTTGCCTTCTGAAGGGTAGCATTGAAGTTGCAGAAGTTCTAGTTCTGAATGATCACAACTGCACAGCTATACTTGGCATCCAAGTATAGTTTTTTTGTCTACTATTTTTCCTCTTTTCTCACTCTGCCACTATTATCAGTGGTAGCACAAAGCTTTTGTTAATACCCAAGACTCCTTTGCCAGACTGCTGTAATACACTGCATGAGGAGTAAGGTATTTATACCTCTCCTGCCTCAACACAAAACATACAGCGGGAGGTCCGACATGGTCTAGTGCTTCATTTCATATGGCTTGTGGCCACAAGGTCTCTCTTTTATGCATGTGTATGTGTGTGTTTATTGTTGTTGGATAATGCTGCAGTGTGCACGGTTGCGGCCTGCCAAGGGGGGTTTTGAAAGGCTTGTTTGGTCTCCAGTCAAGGAAACGATTTCTTTCCCTTTTTTAATGTGAAATGGATAGTTTTCTTGGCTGACTCCAGAGCTGCCCACCCCTCTGCTGACCAGGGAGATTCCGAGACCCTTGACCGTCAGTGCCTGACCCCATCCACACTAAATGCCACCAGTGGGTGAAGTGAATTCCCCTGCCTCGTAGCTTGCACAGCTCACAGCCAGCAGCCAGGTTGTACCAATGCTTGTGTTTTAACAAGACTGGGAAACGTTTGAACAAATTGCCAGAAAACTTTAAGCAGGGCAAGTGTGGGAGAAGGCTGTCTGCACGAGGTGACCCTCTTGCCAACAGAGAGGGAGAGACAAAGTGTGGCATAAAGAGCCAGCAAATGAAAGAGCTGGCTCACAACTCTGATCCTTGTGGACTTTTCTTGAGCTCTTGCTACAAAAAGTGTAACTCTTGTGATGAATATAGTCCTACTGTTGTATTCCTATGTTCCAACAATAATTTCAATTGAACCCTACAGCATGTGGAGTCCCTTTGCTTTTTAGGTCATAAAAGCGATATGTGGAGTAGAGACTTAAAAAATGGACTTTTAAAAGACTCCAATGCCTCAATCTCTCCAAGAACTCGACTGATAAATCTTCTGTGTAAAATGATCACATTTTATAGAGGAATCTTTGTTAGACATTCATTAGCAATGACATGTGAGCCAATTTAGGGAATGAAACCTTTCTTCTATATAAAACCCACTGTGGTCACTTAAAGTAATGACTTTTTCGGCCTACCACCCTTAAATTCAGTAGCAAAGCACGTGAATTTCCTGCATTGCTTCATTTTCCAACAATTTGTTTATCTTTGAAGAGCAGCTCCCTGGCTGTGTGAACTCAGGCACATCCAAAAGGTTAAGTAAGAACAAAAAAGTAGATCAGGGCCACAGATGCGGTATTTAAAATCATGACAAATTCTGACTGTATTGAGGAGGTCTGGAAGAAGAACAGTTAATGGGCTGACTTCTATTTCAAGTTGTCTCCACATGAGAAGCAGCCTGGGCAGGAGAGAATTGAAAATACAACATGAATTTAAGTGCTCTGAGGCTGATCTGAACCCTTCAAAGTTGGTGCAAAAAATCCACTGACTTTAGTAGCCTTTGGAGCACTTGATGCATATTCTGCTAATTACCAGAAAAGGGTGTTAACTGCCATGAACTAAATAGAGATAGAAAGAAGGAACACTTCATGTTCAGAATATTTTTTGTGTGTTTTTCTTCAGATCCAAGTTCTTTGAGCAATGAGATATGCAGATAGTAAAATGACCAAAGAATAAGGTGGACTGAAAAAAGAGGTAGAAGTATTTTTTTTTTCATGCTTTAAAAATACAGTTGACAATAGGAAGACTTACTCCTAGGTTCAAGTATATTTCTGTTCTGCATTTGCCAAAGCTGTATCTGTGCTTTAAAGTAGAGGTGAGCCATGTCTGGAGTGCTGACCAGAGGGTTTGGGGGTTCACTTTCAGCCTGATTTCACTACCCTTTGCAGTTAATGTAACAATGTGTCCAGCTGAGGATCCAAGACATGCACTTTCGCCTAGCAGGTGCTCTCAGTTCCTAAAGCATGGATAAAGACACTGCTTTTCTTAGGCTGAGTTTAAAAGGACTCTCTCAGGGTGTTGTGTAGGATTTATTTTTTCCTAGAGGAATACAAAATTTGAAACCTGTTTTGTTTTTCACGGTCTCCATAAGAATGTGTATCTCTATCAGGCACAATTCCTTAGTGCCTCATTTGCTTCTATTATATTCCAGACAAATTAAGAACAAAACCATGGGGGAATGCATGGAGAAGTGTCAAAGTGACTGAGAGTCAATTTCCTGGGACTTTAGCAGAAATTTTAGTTCCCAAGTTGCTTTTAAAACAGGAATTAGGTTCCTGAGTCACCCAGGAACTAATGAAAATGTTCCTTTGATATGTGATGAGGAACTCAGAGCAGAGTGATACTCAGTCCTTGGGGCAGAACTGCCCGGAGAGACTGATGGTAAGGCACATTTCATGCTGGCTGTAACATTTTTAATGCAACTTATTAAAAAATAAAATTAACAGCATTATGCAAGGAAGTGATAGATCTGACTGAATGAAAAGGGTTTAAGGTGACTAAAGGAGGGCACACAATGCACATAATGCTTGAAAATGGGTGAGACCTTGGAAGTGCTGGAGAGTGCCTTGGTGCCTTGGGGAGGTCTGGTGCTGCCTCTTCAAAGGGAGCGGTGGCATGTAGTGATGGAAGCAGTGGGGCTGATGCTCCTAGGACACTCTTTGAGTTGCAGTGGTACAAGCACCTTCCTTTGCTGATTTCCACAGGCTTGGAAACTTTAGTTTCTCAATCCCTTGTTGCCAACATACCCAGCTGTGGGCTCCCACTAAAAGCCTCCTCCCAAGCTGCACGTTTCCTATGGCATCCATTGTGCTGACAGGGAATGAGTGAAGGAACCTACTGGCTGCAAACTAATCCAGGAAAAGGAAGCTGGGGACAAAAACCAGTTTCCAGCTAGGTCAGTTTCTTGATTTGGCTCATGCCATGGTTGTTTGGAAGTTAATGCTAGCAGGAAGAAAGGAGATTACCTTCTAACCAGGGGCCCATACCCCACCAGCTCAACTCTGTTCTGAAAGTGTGATGTAACTAAAACCCAGCAGACAATTTGGGGATTTTTTTTCCTCTGTAACAGTAGAAAGACTTTTAATTTACCCACATATTATGACTTCATTAATAAGGAAGAAAGTAAGTAAGAAGAGTATGTGTACAAAATGAACAATTTTGTATCATAGCAAGTTATCTGGCGAATTCTTTCATGAATGCTCTCTGTGTGATATTTCTATAGTATAATAGATTCTGGCTGTTCACTCTAATAATTCTAAGCTTCAGGGTAAGATTTTATTTCTCTTTTGAAACTAATATAATCAGTGGTGCTGGCGTAAAATTCCCCGTGTGTTTTTGTGCATCCTTAACACTTCTTGGGATGAAAGTGAAACTTATATTATTTAGAGCAGTTCAAAGAATAAAGTTCCTTCTCTAATGGTGGTTCCTGCTAGAATTCCTTATGAAAAAACATTAACCAACCTAGTGGAACTACAAAGCATAGTAGGTATTCTGTGTTTGCAGAAGGAATGGGTCCAAAAGCTTTAGAAATGTTGGTGTCTTTGCACAAAAGGTGTATTTTAAAAGTCACCCAAGGACAGCGTGGGTATTTGTCTATCTGGGAATTTTATTTATATGCTATCTGTGTGAACAAAGCTCCTAGAGATGAGGGTAAAGGGTTTTGGCAAATCATGAGGTAACTTAGGACAGTAATGATGCAGGCACCAGCATGTGTTTTGATTGAATTCTGTCTTTGCTTGTTAGCTTTGATTCACTGCTCTGTCGAGAGGATCACAGAGCTATCCTGTCCTCCCTTCATTTCCTTTTCTTGCTGAGAAAGAGCACTGCTCCTGCTTCATCCATTCAACTCCCAAGCTCCTGATCCTTTTCTTGATTTCCTGTGAAGCTCCTCAGTTTTTTCATGGGAAAGTTTATTGTGTCCTGTCCCTGCAGAGCTAGAACTGTGTCTGCAGCAAGCCAGACTCGGCAGTGCTGGAGAACTTGCTAAGGCAACTCATCCCAAGGCACTGGGAGGAACGAGTTTCTCATCTGCTGGCATGACTGTGCTGATACTAAATGGTTCTCAATATTATAGGGTTTGAGATTTCCCCTTAAACTGCACAGAGTTTCTCATGCAAGAAGAATAACTTCAAAACCAGAATGTGGTCATCTGTGCCAGACATCCTTCCTCTGTCTTCCCACACTCTCTAATGGCAAGTATCCTATTTGCTTCAAGACTGAGAAGATTTCCTGCTGCCTACTGGATAGCAGAGAGCTTTCCTTATGTTTCAACAGCCAAATCTTCTTTCCCTCCTCTCCCTACTACTGTGCAGGTATTCCCAAGGCCTTCATGAGACTTTTTTGGCCAAAGCTAAGGTCAGCCTGGAATCACTGTTGTGTTTTAGCATGTGATTGCAGTCCTATGAACTGGGTTTCTTTGTAAGAATGCTCAAAACCTGAAGCGTATTCTGTGCTTATTTGTGTTTTCTAAGCAGCTTTCACAAACTCCTAAGGCCTTGTTATCTGATTCACAGGACCATGAGTTCATTACTAAATAGTAACCCATCACCTCATGATTTTTATTCATTAAATTTGTGAATTTTTGGCTGTTAATAACAATTAAATCAGACCTTGATATGCTGGGGGAAAAAAAAAAGAAAAAAAAAAAAAGAACATCAAGCCTTGCTGTTATGGGTACTCATTAATAAACAAAACAATCTTTGCAATATTTCATGCCAGGAGTTTTAAGGAAAAGATAATTACCTGATGAAACATCAATAAAACTACCAGCTACCAGTAGAAATTCTCTCATCACCTGCACACACACAGTCCTCTAAAACAAACACTTGTAAGTACTTAACAGATGGACAAGTGAACCTTGGGATGAATGCATTAGAAAAACAGAGCAAACACTGTGTTTTTCAGCAGAAGTGATACTAACATGTAAGGAACAGGTTAGAAATAATTTGATTAGCTGCAAACATAGGCTCAGTTCATAGCAAAATCGGTTGAGGTCTACATTCCTGTTACACAGATAAAATACAATTCATTTCACTTGCTGTGAGATTTTTAGGTGATCTGGATCTATAGCTGGATGAAATTTTTTCTTTTTCTTAAGCCAGTAGCAGCCTTACTATCATATTTTTTCACCCTGTGTGCTCTCTGAAGTCCAACAGTAGTTTGAGAGCTGTGGTTGCCTGATGCCCTTGAGGAGTACTTTTTTCTACTCAGCTGTGCAAAATGCCACTTGTTGCTTCCTTCACTGCTCTGCAGAGATGACTGCATTGCAGTGGACTTCTATCAGTTCACTGTGAAGCCTGTTGTAAGTGTCTTTTTGATGGCCTGAAAGAGCTTGCAGAACATGGTTAAAAGCTAGAGAGACTTACAATTACAGCTAAATTAATGACTGAAATAGACCTCTAAACTAATTAAGTATTTCAGACAAGGGACTTTGCTTTTGGAGGCTGCCTGAGCAAATTTTGTATTATACTCTGGGATGAACTCCATTATAGAAAAGTAAGATATGACTTGTAGCCAGTATTTTTCCTCTCCATTTTAGCTTATACTTAGCTTAAAGCTATTTCTCCTTGTCTTATCAGGGATCACTGCCTTCATGTTCTTTTTTTGTGTATGTGATGAAATGCACTGAGATCTCTTCATCAGTTTGTATACATTTGTATGAATGTCATAAAGGAACAGTGACTGAGAGATGAAAGCTTCACTGGAGGACCAAGCCGTGAGTCATGGTCTTTGTGTTACTCAGACTTTGTTGAACACTTATCAGGATGAAAAGCATTCTGCTCATCCTCTCCCCATTGTCCCAGTTGATTGGAATAGCTTTCCCATTTGGTTAATGGTGCATTTACAATTGCAGTCAAAAGATAATGGTTAGATCCAAGGCATATATGAAGTGTTGCAGTGGTGAGATTTTTCTATTCTAGTGTATTTCCTCGTTTAACTTGGATTGAGAATCTCCTGACTCAGGTAACTTTTAATTCCTCCTGGCAGAGCAAGGAGATTCAGATTTCCAAAAATTAGTCTCTGTCACTAAGGTTTCCTGACTGATTTTAAAGATAAAGTTCAACTTTAGAATTCAAATTTTCCTCTACAAATAACCAAAGCAAATGAATTTCTTGAGATTTGAAAAATATCTATAGGAAATCCACCTATCACTTTGGTGGTTATTTTGGCTTTGTTTCACGTCAGGCTGCTCTTCAACTAACTGATAAATAACCTGATCTGGCTATCACTAACTATTTGAAAATGATTTTTATGCCTATGGGAGCCTTTTATTATTTAGATTTTACTTGTGAGGGAGTTTTATGCTATAGAAATACAGATTATTATTGTGTGCATCCTTTAGTTTGAGATTGGATTTAGTTTGAGAATGGATTTTGGGTAAGCTTACACAGTTTTATGTAAGTTTATAGTTCTGTGACAGGTAAATAATTTTCTAACATTAATAATGTTCAATCAATTTGACAAAAAACCATGACCCACTGAAGTCACAGATAAGACTACCTGTGCCAACTCAGTGTCTTCTGGGAAGATTCCTGTGCCTTAATTGACTGCAGCAATATCAAGTGTCACAAGGTGAGGCTTTGAATGGTGCTTTACAGTGCTGGGAAGCTCTTTGCTGCTTTTCCAGAAGATCAGATTTCCTCACACTGATGCCCTGGCACAGAGCATTGGAGGTCACCTTGCTATAATATTATGATTACATTTCCAGATCATTCCTTTTCCAAAAGGCTTTTGTTCCCCAGAAGGTGCCACCTGAATGAAATAATATTAAAAGACAAGAAAAGACATTGGCAATGAAAATGATTCTCTGCAGAATTAATAACTACCACAGCATCTTCTTTCCTAGCTATTCTATTTCATTGACGGTGGCAATAAAAAATAATCACTTAGAGACCATGTCCTTGCAGGCTGGCAGTAAGTCTAAATGGCAACAGCTAAAAAGAATGAGAGAAGAACATTTAAGATACATCTATTATTGCCTTGGCTTTTCCAAAAATGTCAGAAAGAAAGTCTCAGCATTTGTGTATGCTTGGAGGGGATGGGAGGAGAAGGAAGATGCTGTGATCTTCTCCTGTTTTCATTAGCTGTTAGGTGGAGCAGTGACTACCCATCTGTAAATAGAAGGCTGAGTTCTGCTTAGAACAAAGGAGAAAAGTAAAAACAGACAAGGCTTAATTTTGATACAATCATGGTACTTTAGGTAAAGGCTTCTGTGTGCTTCTCAAAGGTGATGCTCCACCTCCGTCCCAAAAGCTGATGAGGGGGTACTGAAAGGCCAAAGTATCCCCTCTCACCCCACTTCCTCCTCTTATTTTTGTGTTTGTCTTTCATTCCTGCTTCTTAGCACTTTTCTTTATGAACAGAAACAATACACAGTAGATAGTCGATCTGTTGAGAAGACATATTGCAGCAGATCCCTCAGGAGCGCTGCCACTCAGTTGACATTTTTGTCTCATCACAGCTCTGGAGAATGGTTTTGCTTGTGGATTCTGAGAACGACTCACATAATGGCTAAATATAAGTGTTTTTCATAAACATGATAGCCTAACAGTAACTACACAGTTGGACAATGTTCCTCTGCCTGACCACATTTGTGTAGACTTGGTGGTAGATACTCTTCTGTGTAGAAGGACAAAAAAAAGACTCCAGCAAAATCTGAGCATTAGGATGGCTCAGCTCATCAGACTTGGCAGTCTTTTTTACGGTGAATGTGTATATACTTACTGAATTCTAATTCTGGGGCCTGAGGTGCGACACAAACATCTGATTGGAGCATGTAAGGACTTTGTGTTTCAAGGACAGCTGCAGCTGTTCTACAGTAGGAAGAGTGAGACCTACGGGGGGCAACCACCTCCTTTCTGGGCTCCTGTTCTTTTTGCCTGATTCTATGGGCAAAGGTTTTTTTTTTTTTCTAAGCATTTCTGACTGCAAGATGGGAGCTGTGACAGCTGGGGAGGGGTATCAGCTTTCTGAAAGGCAAACATATGGCCTCTCAGACATACATGTGTGGGCATTTTGCATAGCTACAAACTCATTTCTGATTACCTGCCTGTAAATAATAAGGCACGGGCTTGTCATATGTTCTTCCCTCCCTCCATCTACAAAACTCTTCTTCCATCTTCTGCGTTAGAAATACAGAATGCCAGATTCAGTGTAACACTCTATGTATCTGATTTTCAACGCTGCTTGGAAAACCCTAAGGCCAGGACTGAAATAAGAGCTGAAATCCAAACAATGTGTGACTGAACACAAAACAAATCATGGCTTTACAGGAATATGTTGTGACAGCTCTGCCTTCTTCCATAACTGCTAGTCAGTATCCCCCCTACATTTAAACAGCACAGTATACATATTGAACCAATGATTGAGTAAAATGGAAAATGCATAGTGAAGCTAAAAAACGCTGAGATGTAAAAATCTTCTAAAACCTTTCTGCAGGGCCTGGGTGATATTCTCTCCCTCCCCCCATCTCACTCCTCTTTTACTCTCTCTCCCTGATTAAAAAAGGTAGGATAGGCTTTGCTTCTAAAAAGCAAGGAACAAAGCCTTGAAGAAACCAAGGATGGGGTTTGCAGTAAATTTAGATATGCCCATCATAACTGGACATTTATATGTAAGGGAGACAAAAAGTCCGACCTGCTATGGAGCCTTGACAATTGCATTAAAATTCATCCCACTCACACACTAAGGTCTAATAAGACAGAATGGACGTGTAGTATCCTCTGCTGCAGTCCCCTACTGCACTCTGGGGGGAGCCTAGGGTTGGTGAAGATGGAAATGGGGCGAGGTTGCTTGCCTCTTCCTGAAGTTGCTCAAAGGACTCGGATATACCATCTGTGGGGGTTGAGGCACCCACCTGAGCTGCTGAACCTCCAAGGACAAACCACCAGCATTCAGCAGCTCAGGTGGACTGAGTGAGTCCTTGCTCTCACCTTTGCTGCACTGCATTTCGTGCCCAGTCAGGGAACATGAAGGCTTAGCTGGAGGGAAACCAAGAGCGTGTGGGTGAAGCTCTCAGCTCCTGATGAGGGCAATGTTGGTTAAGCGACTCTGACCTTCAATTGAATTTTGACTGAAAGTCTTCACTGTCTCACACAATGGATGTGCAAATGAGGCCTTTCCCATTTCAATCATTTCTCCTTGCTCACAGCAGTGGGCTGGCAGGCAGGATTCTCTCCTGGAGGTTCCCGCAGGGCTTTCTAGGGGTCAGATGTCAGTGGTGAGCTCCCTGAGCCAAGGGACATATTCTGCTCTACAGTAGTATTCTGTGTAAGCAGGTGGAGAAAAGGCAGATGAGGAAAATGCAATGAAAGGACAAGGGGCAGTTCTAACTGCTGATTTTTTCCCCTTCAAAAGCATTCTTTCATTTCCAGTTTTGAGTGTTTTTTAGGGTACTCATTAATCTGGAAAACAAGAACAACTTCCAGACCATTAGTGCTATGGCGAATCGAAACACTAGCCAGGCTGGGCTGATAGTGCCAGGGTCATGCAACATACCAGTCAGCGCAGGCTATGAAGTGCCAGAGTGATTTGAGAGAACAGCTTGTCCAAGATGCAAATGCCAAAGTCATTGGAAATGCCTCCTCACAAGTCAATGTATAAATCAGCAAAGTGTTTTAATTCAACAAAGTATGTGTGATTATCTTTGGCCAGATGAAGGAGTGGTGCAGGCACTGGGCAGGGATCTGCTGTTAGTTTTACTGTCTGTGAGTGCTGTGTTTCCTTATTCTTACAGCATTATGGGTAAATTTCATTACAAGAGATCACAAAAGTGAGGTTGCCAACCCCTGAAAGCTGCATACTGTGCGCTCTGATATCCTTTGAAGAGTGGGGAATTCCTGCAGATTCCAGAGACCTGTCAGTATAGGAAGTGGAAATATAATTTAGTGCTTATGTCCTACTGGCTTGAAGAGTATTATTCAGCACTCTACCCTGGAGCTCTATAAAGCTCATGCTAGCCTCCCTAAGCATCCCATAGTCCAGCCTGTCACCTGGCTCTGGAGTATCACCTTGCCTGAAAAATCAATTTATATAACTCTACAATGATGGCAGATGGAATTCAGAGTAGACTTCCAGCTCAGAAACCATGTCTCCCCCTTGTGCACTTAGAAAGTCTCCACTTAAGAGAAACTCTGTTAGGCTCAACAGCTTCTGGGCTGCACGATCAGGACACCCCATCTGGATTAATGCTTGTGACTAGTTGGAGCATTGTTCTTCGTTCTAAAATCATGATAGAGCTGACTGAATATCGAAGAATGGAGTTACTAGATGGGGTCCTCTTTGTTATATAACATAAACATAAACCTGAGCCATTCTTCATTGTGTTTAACCTATTTCCCTTTTGCAGGATTTGAGACTGCTGAGACTATTAGGTTATTGTTCACAATGTTTTTAAAATTCTTATGAGTTTTCTAGTTCTACAACAAACAGCCATGATAGCTACCACATTCAAAATCTGATATATACATATGTATATATATATATTTTTTTTTTTTTCTTTTTTTTTTTCCTGAGACTTGCTCGAAGAAATCAGCATGAATGTGCTAAGGTTTGTCATCTTTGGATTTCAAGCTTGATTTTTCAAGTTGAAAGAATATTGAGAATTTTTGGCTACATATAGTCTAAACTTCTGGTTCCCTTGCAGTTAGTTCATCATAAACTTCGAAAAACCTTACAAAAGGAAGCCTGAATTAATCCCAGAGGGTAATAAGAGGTCTTAAAGCTGCATGAGAGAGTCCAAAACACTTAAAATGAGAAACATGAAAGCATGAGGACACCACAAAGATGATGGAAATTGAATCAGTAATTGATGAGATTATAATTGAGTTAGGTGGGTGAAACTAGACAAAATATGCTTTCAGCAGCTTAGTAATGATGATGAGAACTTATCTCTTATGTAACAGGTTGAAATCTATTGATTGAAACGATTTCATAACATGACCATGTATCTGACTCTGATAACTAAGCTGTACAAATCCCATCACAGAGGCATAATAACTAGCTTCCTTCCACTGAAAGAAAGCACAGCAACAGCTCAGTGATCTGCATGTTCCCACGCAACAGCAACTTAACCTCATCTCACTTATTGTCAGTGGTACAGTATTAGACAGTGTTGCTGGACAGCTTTGGGTGACTACAGATTCATTGTCTGCAGAAGAGATCCCATAGTATTCCAGGAAGTATTATCAAATGGGTTATAATGGCGTACAATGATTCTACTGAAGCTTTTATGATGTGCTTTACAAGACTTAAAACTGGGAGACAGAATCTTGCTGGTGACTTGGTGTTCCAATTAGCCAAGGCTTGTTGTATTTAGTTGTCCTTGTGTTTATCAGTATGGTGCTCTGCATACCAAAATCTTAATATAATAAACCACCTTAATAAAATAGAGATTCCCCAGAATGCAAATCCCCATTATAAAAAAACATGTAGGAGGATATCTCCAGGGGTCTCTTTCAGGAAAAGATAATCTCAGGATCCCAAGTATCTGCTCAGAAAACACAAAACATGCATCCTCAGGTAAAAGAAATGACACTGGAGCACTAGCGGAAACACTTGTATCCATTTATGTGCCACTTGCACTTGACATCTCAGCATTTGGTGGTTCTTTCATGGTTGCAAAACCTACACAACAAGCTGAACATACATGAGAGCTGAGACCTAATTTCACATGATGTGCAGATACATGGTAAGAATACCCAAAGTCAACAAATTATGATCAAATCAAGGTCTTCATCCAGAATCTTTTGCACAAACCAGGATTTTCCCAAGTTTATCTTTCATGAAACCCTGAGAAAGCATTACATATAGTAAGATTCCTGGGAATTTTCTGGAACTGTAGGGTCAGTTATTAGCAGGTGATTGAATGATGGTGGAAGAAGGATTTCTGTAGAAAACAAAACTGACAGTATTTCTGTTTTCTGCTTCATGCAGGTAATTTTCCTGAGGCATTTTTGGGAAATAAAATTAGTTGCATTTAACATTATTATAAAGCAGACATATCTTGCCCAGATTGAAGCTTTGTAGAGGCTTACAATTGTTAACAAACTTGGATTGTATTTTTCTATCTCTTGAGACACTTTTCATCCAATAGTTAGATATCTACCAATTGTTGACACAAGTGAAAACAGCACAAAGTATTCCATCTGCTGCAAAAAATCAATAGACAGTATTTTAGTCTACTGTACTGAACATAAAATATATATTTCAAGGAATAAATTCCACAATAGTACCAAGAGTCAGAATCTGGCCCTTAGATTGAAGAGAATTTCAGACCTAGCTAAGACAAATCCCTGCAGCGAAGAACAGAATACCAAATGGTCTGTAGAATCAGGGTGGAGGTGCTTTTCCTTGGCTTTCTATGCATAGAAAGGCTTCTTACAACTTCTTTGGAATTCTCACTCCTGTACACGAAGGATCAAATTTTTGCAGTCCTCAATTACAGTTCAGGATTCATTACAAAAGACCTACCACTGCTTCCCAAAAGTGTAGGTTAAATCATTTCTGAAGAATTTCACTTTTTCTAAGCAATCTTGACTTATTAATAAAATAGAGGAGTCAAAGAGAACATCCATTTTGGGAAAGAATGTGCCTTGTTTTCCATTTCATTTATTTATTTATTTATTTTGAGAGAGCGAAAAATAGCATTTGCTTTTGCAAAAACCTTTAGTTTCATATGGGAAGCCACCTTTAAGACTCATCATTTGGCTACATGCTCCCGCGTTCCCCTGACTCTTTTTCCACATCCATTGCTAGTTGCTTGGTGTGTTCCTTCTCCCTTGAGCCAGCTCATTAGCTGGATGCATGGCTGCTCCCGTCGATCATCTGAGCCTGCTAACAAATCCTGCAGGACTAACTCCAGGCCCAATAAGAGAGATATTTGTTTTGTGGTTTGCGTTTTGCAGAAAACACTGTGTGGTTCTCAAAGCCTAAAATATAGAGATTTAAAAAAAAAAAAAAAAAAAAGTGGCAATTTTCATACAGTGCTAAATAAAATAAATTACAGGCCCCAAATGATCTAATAATTCCTAAGGCAGAGTTCAGATGCAGTAATTAATTATCCCAACACGGAATTCATAATGATCAACTATTAATGTGTACATGGGGGACTGGATGTCTCAGGGTTTGGTAATGGGATAGGGAGACTTTCACCTCTAGGTTGCTGATTTGAATCTGACCCAGTTCTCCAGTGACTTCTGAAAGCTGCAAGCATGTACTGTTTGTTCTGTAGTGTATATAAAATGAAATATCTAACTGCTTTGTAGCAGTCCTCTGTCCATAACATTGTTGCCAGAGTACAAAAGACCTTCAGTTTGATCTCTTTAGTTGGTATGGCAGGGATTTTACGGGTTACCACACTATAGTCTGCCCTTAGGGGTGACTCCTCCAAGGAATATTCCCATTGGCATACCTCTGTGGGAAGCAACCCCCACATGCCCTGAGGAGAGGACAACACATAGAAGCCAGTGTCATGATTACTTTCAGCTGCACGTGCAATTAGTTGTGGTAGATGCTATGGAGATGACTGTGAAGCCACATGTGCTTCCTAGCCCCTTGACCTGAGCAGAGTGGTTCAAGCTTGGGGGACTTAAAGCTCCTACTATTTCAAATGAAGTGCCTTTTGGCACTTCTGGTATTACATACTTGACACTGGTCATGCCACTGTGCCCATCTTGCAGGCAGCGTTTGAGATCTGCTTGAGGATTGGGAAGCATGCAAGAGCTTTTGTCCTTGGAGATTCAGGTAGGTTGTCTGAAACCACCTCCCACTTCACTGAGACATGGCAAAGGATGGCTTCCCTCCATACACTTGTCAGATAGAAAGCAGTATCCGACTCTGAGGATACCAGACAAGGGTTTATCTTTATTGTAAATCCAAAGAGTAACAAACCAAGTATATCTCCCAGAAAAAGGGAAGCAGAGAAAGAACTAAGAACTACGGTTTGTTGAGTTAGGTGGAACCACATTTCTCAAGTTATCCAAAATTTGGTAAATTCTGGTTGAAACAGATTTGTCCAGATCTAAACTCCCATCAAGCAGTTGAAAAATTAGAAAGATCAGACAAGCTATAGTATATGTAGCAGAACAAAACTCCTCAGGCACAGGTAAGAGTGGAGAACAGCATGGCAGTGTGTATGCTTGGGAAAGTGGCCAAAGCAGTCAGGACACGGTAAGATCTTTTCCAGTCCCACCTTATTTGATTTTATGAATTATGTTCTGTGGTACCTGTTTCTGTACTGGCAAGGAATGGGATACTGCTAGCTGCCAAAAATTCTGTTTTTTTCTTTCATTTCCTCAGATGCTGGTAAATAGGTTGAAGTACTAAGGAATTGAAAGTAGGATCTCAACAGGAAAAACACAGCTTCAAACTGCTGTGTAAAAATCTGCACGCTCCTGAAACCAACATGTTAAAGAACAACTGTCCTAAAATCAAGCAGTAGAAAACTAGTTAAAACAATTTAAACAAAATTTAATCCAAGTTCCATGCTGGGAAGAAACCACCTAATTTCTGAGAAATACGAACTCTGAGCCAGTTTAATAATGGTTATCGGTCTTTTCCAGATTTTAGCAGAGTTTTTAACCACCATCTGAGCATGAGCTGTGAATTTAGCTCCTCATTGTGAATCCCGTTTCTGAAAAAAACAAACCTTTGTACAAAGTCTTTCTGTGCAGTGAATTTAGCCATAATTTAGCAGTTAGTAGTGGAATATTCTTTTTGAATTTGCTGGTTTGGTGTAATCTTTTTATAAAATGAAAGTGAATGTTTGGACATACTTTGTAGAGAAAAATTATAATGAACAGTAAAAATGTGCAATGCTACAACTATTCCCCGTTATTTCTCAAAACATTTGGGATCATAATATCCCTAAGTTAATAATTATACAAACAAAAATACTGAGTACGTTAAAAGCATAAAATATTTTATTTTCCTTTAAGTTGTAAATAAAATTAGCAGGGACGTAATTACTGCTACTTAGATCTATCAGTCCTGTTTTCCTATTTCGTCCTTTTGTTGACTCATAAGAGATAGAAAAACTGAAAAGGCTTCTTTTTTTTTTTTTTTTTTTTTTTAAATTAACTTGCATTTCCCATTGCTAACGGTATAAATGAATATGAGGGGATATGTTGCTCTATGCACTAATACAGATTTCTGGATTCCTGATGAAGGTAATTCGGGTTCACTTTCACTCTGCCCAGCACACCACTGTAAGATCACAGGATTGAGTTGGAAAAGACCCTTGAAGTCCATCTCATTCAAATCCTTTGCAATGAACAAAGGCATCTACAGCTACACCTGATTGCTCAGTGCCCCTTCCAGCCTGACATTGAATGTCTCCAAGGAGGGGAATCCACCACCTCTCTGGGCAACCTGTGCCAGTGCCTCACAATGTTGTCTTTTCTTCATCCTTCTCCAGCTATATTTTGAGGAGATGGCAGTTAAAACTATCCCTCAGAACCTCAGTTGCAGAGCACTTTTCTAAACACAGCCTTATCTATGGTAGAACAGGACAGATTTTTAGCTCAGTATTGCACTTCCTGGCATTTTACCTAGGAAAGCAGAAGGGAGGATATGAGAGTGGTAAAATAGTTTTGGAAGGAATTTGAAAAATTGGAATGTAACTAACTCAGATGGAGCCAAAAGCAGGGTTGATACCTTGTCCCTGTGGAAAAGATAACGGGATTGATAATGTCTGTGTGGTTTCAGGAGGGTTCTCTGCTCACATGGAGACCTCTTTCTTTAGGACCTTTGAAAAACAATCCTGCTGATACAGCATGTGGCAGATATGTCCAAAGAACACTGATAGAGGGCAGACAAGATAATAGAATAAGTCTTGCCCTCTTCTAATTTCTATGACTAAGGAATTATGACTTTTTTTTTTCTCTCTCTGAAAGATATCACTCACAATAGTGTTGTACCTCTGATGACTTTACATTGATCATGAAGATTTCTTCTTCTGGCACCGGTTACTTTGCTTGGCAGGCTGCATTGTGGATCAGACAAGGCTTGGCTTATTTTTTAAGCCCTAATAAGGTCATACACCTACAGACAAAAAGAACTGAGTTCAGTGCCAGTTTGTCAGATTACATCTCATGATTTCTTGGGCTTTCTTGGTGATCTCGCCACCTATTTCTTTTCCCTTTTGTGTAAAGAAAGCACATTACTTCCTCCACATCTTTCTCTTGTGTTGCTATAATGAATTCCTTGCCATTCCCTCAGGGGGCTGACTCACACTCTTGCATTTGAAGTGAAGTAAACTGGAATTTGTATCTTGGTGAAGGTCAGTTGCAGTGCATCTGAACAGGAAAGAGGGGTCAGAATGGTAATGCAGATCAGAGATATGCCTGCAGTACAAATGCAAATGCTGACCAACAGGACATGTCAGGGCTGTCAGCATGCCTAGCATTTGTTTGGCTGGGCAGTGCTGTACTGGCTGATGCCCATTTGGAAGGTTCCAATCAGCGAGTGGAAGTCTTTCAATGCAGCAGGAAACTCCTAAAGTGTCAGAAAAGGAAGTGGATAACTATTTGAAAAAAAGCTTTCCTCAACACTTCCTAGAAAATTCCTTCTTTTCTCTCAAGATTGATAAACCCCAGGTGAAATGAGTGGTGATTACAGTGGTTTTAGAATTTGAGATGCAAGAGAAGATCACAAGGCTGCCATGGTCTTTGTCCTCTGCGTGGCCAGTTCAGAGTTGCCTTCTGTAAAAGCTTTCCCTAGTCTGGGTTGAGTGCTTTCACATAAAGAAAGTTTCTGCCCCTTCCTCCTTTTCAGCAGATCAAGGACTGAGAAATCTCATGATCCTGGCTCTACTGTTGAGGTTTGTTCTGGGATCATGAGCAAAAGGTACAGAGAGATGAGGAACTGTTGACAGATTCCAGTTTCAATAATTAATTAGCAAGCCATGGCAAATTGCTTGCTGCTAATTGAATAGTCTGGTCTTGTATTTTGAGTAGCTGTGAAAGATCAAATCTTTAAAGTAACAATCTAAATACAATCTCTTTCCTCTCTGCTTGAGTCCTCATGCTGTTTAAGTAAGTGATCTTTGAAACAGAAGTTGCAGAAAACAATGCTTTGTACACTGCAAAACAATATCCTCAGTTGTGGTATTTCAGTGGCTAAAAGCAAAAAATGAAAGGAAAATTAGAGAGATAATGATCAAAGTGTACAGGTAGCAGCTTATCAGAATTAGTTGTCCAGTAGAAAGTAATTGAAGCTGAAGATAAATTAGTAAAAAGAAATGAAAGGAAAAACAAGAGAATGTAAGCAAACAGACAAGAAAAAAGATCAGCAGAAAGAGATGGGAGAAGAAAGAAAAGTAGCTGACCTTCCTTAAATTCAGGTTGATTTTCCTTCCTTTTTTTTCACATTGCTTTAGTGTTCCAACTGGTGTGTCACTGCACAGGCCTCCATTTTAGGTACATTTGGTTAGGTGCCACTGGATTTACTCATAAGCAACTCCTCTATTCAATTTTTTCTAAAGAGATTATTTAATGCAATATTCACTAAATTGATCATTTTACCTTAACCCATCCTTTGTTGTTTTAGGTGAAAAAAAAAATATGCTGACAGCTACAGAGCAATGAGACCAGAGCCAACATGTAAGAAGCCATTCCACTTTTTCTTGCCCCACTGAACTCATGTGTTGCCTTTAACATAACTAATGTATCTTTGTGCATTAAAACCAAGAGTGTTATCTTCTTGTCTTTATACTTCCTGAATACCTTCCTCCATTTGTTTCTACCAAAACCATATTTAAAAATTGAGAAAACCACAAGTTACAGAAGTCCTAATGTCTTTCAGAACATGACAAATTCAGTGTTCTCAAATGTTGCCCATCCCCTGTTGCCTTTCCTTGATGTCCGTGCTTCTTTACTTGTGCAGGTATCTTCTGAAGCTGAAGGAGAATTATTCCACTCATGAAAAAAGCAAGTGAAATATAAACACACCAGTACATGTTATATAAAACTATGGGAAGAAGAGAGCACGTTAGGTAAATACCAAGCTACTTATTTTATGATTTTTAAATGTCACTCTTTTGTCCAATATTGACTTTTTTATATGGCGGTTGAATTATAGATCTTCAAGCACCTGGGAACCCATGGCAGCCTTACTTTGACACAGCTGGCCAAGTGGAGGATTGAAGTCCCAGTAATTAGGTGTGAGTTTCTCTGTGCTGGGGACCCGAGCCAGAATGAGAAAACTTGGTGAGGGTACTCCTCCCTCCTGGTGAAGGCAAAGCTACTGAGGAAGAACCAGACTCTCCTCCAAAGGAGTGCACTGCAGCTTCCACATCTTGTTGCTGCAAATAAATGTTTCTTCTGGCAGTGAATTTCTACATAGGACTGCAACATGCAGCCTTTTGCTGTTCTGACTCTTCTGTCAAACAACTTATTTTGAAACATTTATACATATAGTGGAAATCACACGGTGTGGTGGGAATTGGACTGAAAAAAAAAAAGAAAGCCTAAATCATTTGGGCCTCTGATTAAACGTTAG
The DNA here is from genome assembly GCF_026119805.1 of Tympanuchus pallidicinctus. NCBI lineage: Eukaryota > Metazoa > Chordata > Aves > Galliformes > Phasianidae > Tympanuchus > Tympanuchus pallidicinctus. Next base: position 31,535,406 of record NW_026294769.1, read on the forward strand.
GAATTTTTGTTGAGGATGGCCTCTGAGGAGCGATGGTGGGGGAGAGTTGGGGACATAAAAAACAGGTGACAAAAGGGAATTGATTGCAGAATTTTGTACAAAGAAAATCCAAAGGCAATGAAAGAAGGAAGAAGAGGGGAAAAAGAAGGAAGGCGAGAGGGAGAGAAATGAGAAAAGGAGTGAGGGAAGCTGGCAGTTTGGGAAACAAATTCCATGCTGAACATTGAGGATTCTTAACAGCAAAATGATCTGCTCAATTTGTCTCAGAACCTGGAATTTTCCTAACTGGATTTGGAGTGGCAATTCTCAAAGCACACAAGTCTTCAGTCTTCTACTTTGAATCCCTTTAATTGCTGTTTTAATGCTACCCTGTAAATGGGAGCAGAAAACAAACATTTCAAGAATAATTAAGACTGACAGTGTTGTCTCTCTGAACGCTGGACAAAAACTCAGAAGATCTGGAATTTCAGAGTCATTGCTGTCATAGACAAATCCTTCTTTCTTTCTGTGTCACCAGGGGGTCATTAGGAGCTCTCACAACACAAATAAATCATGGAAAAACAATACATTATGCTATCCGTGGAAGACAAGAGGCTGAAATCGAGATCTGCTGATGGTGATGAGCTGGTATTCTTAACTCAGGACCAAGCTGGCTGCATTATTTTAATTAACCTTTAACAATAAATGAAGGCTCATTCCTGACAGGTTTGAAGAGGCACCCAGACTTTAGCTTGTTTATTTTATTTTATTTTTAAAAATAATCTTCAATATTAATGTGTTGTAGGCATACAACACCATGTAAGAATTCTTGTGATGAATCCATCATTTCTACTGTTTTTAACGATCCAATAATGTTTGATTCAATCTGAATTTTGGTCAGCTTTTAAAATGACATCTTTTTAACATGGGAAATAATTTACTCCTATTTTTTTTAATTATGAAAAGTAGAAAAAGGCAAAAAGCAAGCTAGCTACTTTATAAGCTTTCCTTTTGTTAACACATGCAGTTAAAATCCTGAATACTGTCACTCATGACATCCACATCAAGGATCAGAAAGCTGATTGAAAGAAAAAAAAAAGTGATCTTTCCAAAATGTTGTTAATATTAGTGATATTATCTATGAAAATGTGAAAAATTAAATCATTGACTTGTTTTCAAAAGATTCAGATTTCTGCTAATATAAGGGTGTTTTTTTTAATTAATTTGCTTTCAAAATGAAAATACTTTCATATTTAACTTTTTTCATTCTTTTTTTTCCAATTTTTTTTTAATTTTTTTTTTTTTTTAGGTTTCTTGTTGTTTCCATTTGTTCACTTCCTTTCTTTTTCTTTTTTTTTTTTTTTTTTTGTTTTGCTATGGAAGAGAAAGGGGAGAGGAAAATGGACCAAAACAAAATAAAATTGTAAAAAGCTGTTAGATACACATTTTCTCATTTTTGAAAAGAACAGAGAAGAATATCAGGGAAAATTTCAGCAAACTACTAAAACACTTCAGGAATGCTGACAATACCTGAGTGGTCACTTTCACAGTAATTGTTTCTCAGTTTTATGAAATTTAAAGACATATCATGATGAATGGAAAAGATTTTAAGCAGAATTTTTGACTAGACTGTCCTTTTAATTAACTAGAGTGAGCAGTTTAATTGAAAGTTAAATATTCTTTGCAGATTTAAGATTTCCAAAGGCACTGACCTAATAATTCCAACTGATGTCAATGGAAGAAGTGAACGTTCTGCAAATCTGTGCTGTATGGTTTTCATAAAAAAGGAATTAGCCAAATACTTCTTATGAATTTTGAGCTTATTTTATTTTCATCTCCAAACTTCAATATGTTTTTCTTCGGGAATAAATGAATACTTTAGGAGCAGTGTTTTTATAATTTGAGATTTGCACTTAGCCATGCGTGTTCTTATGCAGACCTTTCTGCCCCTCGAGTGAAACAGCGATGGCATGCAAAGTGTTACCCTTGAAAACTGCAACTTCTCATTATGATGGGGGTCCAGCGGGTGACAGAAGGGAAAGTCGCTGGCCCATGAACTAGGAGCCTGGAGCATCATCAAGCTTTGCTACCCTGGAGGAAGAAAAAGCCAGAGGGCGAGGAGTGAACGTACAGGACCAGAATGCCACTTGGCTGGTGACAGGTGTATTTTGTCCCTTCTCTTTGCTGCTGTGTTTGTCGTCTTTTGAAGGGCAATTGTAGCAGGCTGGCAATAAATGCCTCTTCAGAACGATGGAATTAACACTATTTTCTTGTTCGCTTTTTATTTATGTGATAAACTTTTTATTTTCCTAATTTGTTTATTTATTTGGTATTTATTTGTTTCTTTTTCAATCCTTTTACTTTGATTAGGTTAGTTTTGGAGAAAAGTAGGACACCACAGGGCAAAGACAGCAGCCACTTTGCTATGTGTTTTCACACATAAACTAGGTGGCCGAGGTGTGTGCGCTTCGTTTGCTGTGTCAGCATCAGAACAGGACTGCTTCAGTATCAAAATCAGATGGTATGTTGGTATGGAGCAGCTATTGAGTGAGATGTGTACAGATATAGGTTTACCCATTTGGATTGCATATGTTATTCAAATAAAGAATGGTGTTTTTTTGGAAAATATGTAGGATTCCATGGCTGCAAGGTGTATTAGAAACTGCAACTACACTGTGGTTTAAATTTGCTTGTTATGTGCTTATCCTCCTAACTAGATGACACGTCAGCCACATCCATAGAAGAATTTCAGCATCCTGAGGCACCCCTAAGGTTTTATCAAAACCATGCCTTACCTTCCAGAAGACTTTTCCCAGACCATGTGGCATTCCCACCTTCTCAGTGACTGAAGCATTGTGGATTTTCTCCTTTGCATGGCTATACAGCTGATCAGTCTTGTGGCAGTGTACACTGCCATGTCCAAATAGACAACACTGAAGTGAACAAAAGTAGCTGATCCCATGTAACATTTGTCAGCTATATTACACTTGTGCTCCACAGCATCTGCATATATATGCCACATGGTTGATGTGTCCCAGGTGCACCAGATTTATTCTCTGTTATAAGGTCAGCTCCCAGCATACACTGTTACATGTCACGGTCAATTGTCCAGGGAGTAATGAAGTCCAGCTGAAGCCACACTGTGGCTCTTGCCACATGCTATCCTGATGATTTCACTGGAGTGATGTGTGCCATTGTTGTAGATATAAATACATCAAGGAAACTACACAAGAAGCAGGAACCCTGGAAACAGAGCTTCTGTACTTACCATGGGAGCATGAATGTAAATAATAACGTTGTCCTCATCCAATGCATTCTTCTGTATTTTGCATTGCGTTTTGAATTTTACTACATGACAGGACCTCTGTCCAATCTATTATAAGGTTCTTCATGGTCAAACTGAGCCAATTTTTTTTACTCAGTGCAGACATATGCAACAAGCTGAAAATTTTCACTCATCCATTAATGGATTTATTCCCAGAAACTGTGGGTGCGGTGCTGCTCTGAATTGGACACGAGATTCCAAATGAGCTAGGAAACGTTTCTAATCATAACTCTGTTATTTCTTCATTTGTGAAGTCAACACAGGACATGAGATTCTTTTTCCTTTCTATTATTAGAAATGCCAAAGCTGCAAATGTAAGATCTATTCTACCACATAAATTCACAAGTACATTCATCATTTCAGTTTTTTGCTAATTGTGAACTACGTACAAAATGTCCTGGGAAATTCCCTTCTGCTAACAATCACGATTGTCTTAATTAAATGGAATGCAGAATACATAGCAGAATTAGTGTAGGGTTATTTTTGATCAAACCTTCAACCAGATAGGAACATGTCTATGTAGTGGTATATGTGGGGCACCTTGACAATCAAGAGACACTTCTGCTGGAAGAAATGAACAATTTCAGTGGTTATAATAGGTTTTCATCAGACTTTCAGCCATCCTTTTCTTGATCTCAGCATTTGAGATAGCATCTTAAGGATAGGCATTGCCTGCATTCTTTAAGAACATGGAGACAGTGGTTTTCAGTCCACCATCCAAGGTAACATAGGGGCCACACCTAGTGGTTCTTCAAACAGAGCTGAAGAATGTTTTTATCAGGAGTCCAGGTCTCTATCACAAGATCTGTAGGAATACTGCAATCAAAAGAGATCAGACATCAGGGCATGAAAATAAACTACTTGAATCAAACCTGAAAGAATACGGAGTACCAGAGCAATACAGACAGAAACTGTTGTGTTTTTGACATGGCTACCTTTGCCAAACAAAAGAACAAAGGCCATTATCTGCAGTAGCAGAAGTTGTTGAGAAGTTTCCAAGCACAGTGCAGTACTAAGTTACTCCAAACAAACAATACTTCAGCATTTATCTCTACATTTCTCTCTAGAGCCAGTAAAGGCACATTTATCTGAGATAATGTATTATCTGAGATAATAATCTGAGATCTGCTGTGTGGTGTGTTGTTTTATTTTTAAAAATCCATACATTGCTATAACTTCAGTTCTTACTTGTATGGCTGGGTGTGGTGTACCTCCAGAAATTCTTCAATGCACAATAATTTATTTTCATTTATGATGAACAGAGTAGCAGTCTGTGCAGTATCTGTCCAGACTGATAATATCTCCATAACTCATTAAGTCTGGATGATTAACTTTGCTTGTCTAAATAATGACACAAGTCACGCTGTTTTAAAAGTATAGCTCACTTCTGGCGCTATGTGGAGTTGGTTACCCAATGATGGTCAAGTTACTGTGGCTGATCTAGCTAACCTTCACTGACTGAGCCATGCCAATCTTCTGTATTGTTTGCTTGTTAAAAAAATAAATTACCTTGAAAACAGTATTGAAAAGAGATCTCCTGAAAAATCTGTGGGTATGATGAAAAATGCAAAATACACTATTTCTAGTGAAAGATCGAAGGTACTTGATCCTTTTTGCTTTAGAAGAGAAGAAGGAGAAAATTTTACCACAGGCTGATAACAACTTCTTAAGGGACAGAAACACAATAATAGATGGCTCTACAGACCGACAGACAAAGAAATAAGAAGAATATGAGTCTGAAAAAGAGACAAGATCAAGTTGGAGATAAGGTGAGCACTTTAAACTGCAAGACTAATTGATTATTGAAACAGCTTAGTATTATTTCTATGCAATTTCCATTAGTAAATGTTTTCAAATCTCAACTGAACTTTTGTAGAACAGTATAGTTCAAATCAAGAGCAGCTGTTGATTTCAAGTGAGAAAACAACATTTGCGTGTTTTTTTTGGCAAAGAAATGCTAAATGTCAGATGATCAAAGTGGTCTTTCCCCAGCCTTAAAATTTGTATGTCTAGCACAGTACAGAATGTATTCCCATTAAGAAAAGAAACTCAGAACTCTTCAAACTCTAACATTATTGGAAGAGAGATGACTTTCCCATTCATACCCTTTTTTCTGTTAGTGATTCTATTTGTATCAAGCTTAATAATGTTTTCCTTCTCTTGTTTAACTTCTCTAGTGGACCAAAAACTTATCATCAATTCCATGTTCCTCTATGATAGAAAAAACAATGTTTGATCAATTTACCTTCTCTTTGATAAGGTAAGTCACTGAAACCTCACATGTCTTCCGACTTGGAGGCATAAGGAAGAAAGCAGAGAGGAGTGAATGTGATTAGACAGTGTAAGCCCAAAACATGCTTTCTTAGGAATGCACTTAATTGCTGTTACTGTTAGAAATGGCAAAAAATATTCAACACAAAAATATTTGAGTCGATTTATAGTTGTCTTTCAGAACATATTTTGGTCATTCCATCTAGCTGCTTCCTTTGATTCATCAGTGGTGCTTAACGTACAATAACTTTGAACAAACATTCATGTTTTCATATATGAATTAATGTCTCTTCCTATCTCTACTCTTTTAATAATGAGATCTTTTTGCCTCTTCGTTTAGATGTGGAAAAAAAGGTGCTTTGCATGCAGTAAAAGCGGAACTATCAAAATCAACCCAGAGAAATCCCAAAGCAGTGATTTGGAAGGGAAACGAAGTGCTCCTTTTCAGATCATCCAGTCCCACCTCCTTGTCATCAGGATTAAAACAGCAAGGGTGCGGGTTGCATATTTCTAAGTGAATCAGCTGCTTTGTAAAGGACTTTTTTTCTGTAAGAGCAATAGAACATCATTGTTAACGTACTCTTTAAGGGAGAATATTTTGTGAAGGTATCTTTCTGAGAAGAAATTAAATGAATGTATACATTTATTCATATGTTGAAATATGACAATATTGTGACTTGAGCTGTAAGGATTTTGCTTTAATAAATGACTATGTTCTCTTATCAATATGTACAGAACATACAGGAGTCACTAAATTGAAGGAAAAATAATGATTCATTTCTGACTTTATAGCCTTCTTCTTCCCACATGTAAGCGTTCTGACATACATGAGTATTAAAAAAAAAAAAAGATATAGGGCACAAAGATTTTTTTCTTTACGTCTCCAGAAGACAAAGGTTCAGTGTTATTAAAAAAAAAAAAAAGGAAAACAGCTCCCTACAAAGCTTGTAAAGTGGATAAACATGCAGCAAGATCTCCTTGATCACAGTTCTTTTCTGTATGTGTTTTCTGATAAACGTAATTGCATCCATCCCTATTGACTGTATTTCTGCTAGGTATAAAATCATACTTTAGAACATTTGAGTATTGTGGATCCTCATTCAAAATAAATAAATTAATAAATTGAACTGCCAAAATTTGAAACTCTTAAGTGTGGTTGCTTCCATATTTCTCTATAAGATCTCCCAGACAGGCACAAATAAGGTTGGAACTAGATGAACTTTGAGGTCCCTTCCAATTCATGCCATTCTATGATTCTATGACTTTCTGTGTATGTGCTTACACATATCATGTTTACACAGCATGTTCAGTGAGGGTGCAATTACCAAACTTAGCAGTTTCAGGGATGCAGCACTGCAGGGTGTGGTGTCCCATATGCATGGGATTTGATGTGCAAGCTGTATAGAACCAGCCTTGCACACACTGGCTGCATGTGCAGGATTGCTGCAAGTCCAGCAGTCCACACAAAGCTGCAGTAACATGAAGGATTTTGTCTGCTTCAAAACAAAACAAGAAAAAGAAAAAAGAAAGAAATGCTATTCCTGTGCAATTATAAAAACTTTTTCCCTTTGAGATAATGGCCTGGATGACCAGAGAGTGCTGGAGGGCAAGACGTAGTAGATAAGTGTGGTTGAAGTGACAGGCATGTTTGAAGGATTTATTGACTTTAGCATGTCTTTTTCTTTTATTCCTATCACCGCGGCAATTTTTGGTGGCATGAACAATACCAGCGCTGATGTATGGGCCAGCAGATGTCAGTGTAGTTCTGTTCATTCATCTTCCTTTTTGATGGAATTCCAGTTATTTTCTGCGGTCCCTACCACTCAGCTTTCTTATTTAACCATTGTCTTTTCACAGCTTAATGCATCATAATATTTGTAATTCATGTCTTCTGTCAGTGTGTTTTGAAATGGACATACATCTTAACAAAAAAAAGTCCAACCAGAGGACCGGCTCTGAAATACTGAGACTGCCATGCAGAACACAAGGCAGCAAGGAGAGGGCAGGGGGTGGGAGTGGGGACAAAGCATTGGTGTGCAGAGGGGGTTATTGCTGCTGCTGAGTCCCCAAGGAGGTGCAGGTTTCTCTGGAGGTCAGGCATGTTCTGATGCAGACCCATACCCAGTTTCTATGCTCTGTTTGTCTGTGTCTTTGAGGAGAAAAAACTATAACATCAACAAGAGAAGAATGAGCTCTCATGTCCCAGTCCCTGAAAACGTACCTTCCTCTCTTGGTAGTGGCAGACAGAGCATTGTTCCCAGCCTAGCTGAATCTCCTGTGAGAGCTTGTTGAGATACAGAGGGATAGCAGAGAGATGTGCTTTCTAAAGCACATAATAACTTCTGAGACCTGGGCAGAAGAAGGGAGTATGAGCTTAACCACATGGTTCTGACACTTCTGAAGGCATGACATAAAGAGAAAAAAATTCCTGAAAATTTCATTTAAAATAGTTTTCAGTTGGAGTCACAAAGGGGAAAAAGTATGTTTTTGTGCCAAAGATGATAACAACAAAAAAAAAAAAAAAAAAAAAAAAAAAAAAAAGAAAAATTAAAAAGAGCTTTGTTTTCATGTGTGGTGATACTATATTTATTTTTTGGAGGCTTTAACATATTAACTCCATGAGAAATCTGTCCTTCTTCATCTTGGACTGACAGCTCTTGGATGCAAAAGCAGCTGCTCTGTCAATAAAGATAAATAAGATTTGTTGGCAGAATGAACGGTAGTACTTGTTTTAGTGGGATAGCTCATTCAGACCTTCAACCATGAGCAACCCAGACTCTGAGCTTGAAAACTTCTCCCAGTCTTTAAAGGAGTAGAACCAGTAGTATGCAAAGATGCAGAATTTGCATTATATCTTATTTCTGGTGGACCTGTGGATGAATTTGTCAGTCGGACTTACCACAAGGTCTTAGGCTCCTTTTGGACCTCAGGAGGAATAGGCTTAACCCAAGGGAGTGCAGCACATCCATGACCTGCAGCCAGTGGGCACCAGGTCAGAGCTAGCAGTTTCACAGTGCTGAGTTGCTCTATAAACAGAGACAAGGCCCTATTGGAAAAGTTTGGGATCTGAATAGGGTATGAACCCAAAATAGATAGGTCTCTGATCCAGGATTTTGGCACAGCCTGTTAAAAAGTGGTTGGCTTTGCAAAGAGTTATATTGGGAGCCAAATCCCAGAGGCTGGGAGTGTATGGGGGGTTTGTTTCAGGTCTATTTTTAGCATAAGAGAAATGGCATGTGATGCCGTGCTAAACCTGTGACACGGCATCATTATCAAGTTCTAACGTGATGCTATTAATTCATTGCATCTCTGCAAGTTGCTGTGACCACAACCCTAATTGTTTCTTGAAGCTCACAGTAATGTGGCCTCTGGCTCGTAATAAAATGACATGTAGAATCTCATGAGATGGAAAAGGAAGAAAAAAAGAAATGAAAATCTCCCTGTGGACCCTTCTGAGTTATGCAAGTCACAGCTTTTGACAGGAAGAAATATTCCAATAACAGAGATTGGCAAATTGTAGAAAGTTTGGCTATAGATATTTGGAAGTTTCTCAGAAGCTTTTCCAAACCTCGTCTTCATACTATCCAAGACACTACGCAGATCTTTTGGTTACAGTTTCTGGTCTTTCCTGAATCCAACAAGAACAGACTTATGTGAAAACTGAAATAAAATATAAACAGCTACCTACTCCAGGAAAATAAATCTCTCCCCTTTCTTAAATCTTAACTGCCTAAGTCTTTCAAGCTTCAGAAAAGTGTATACATATGTTCGTTTGGATAGAAGATCTGGGTCATATCCTAATATTTAGCTGAACTGATTTGAAAAACCATTCTGATCCAATAATTTGCTTTTAATAAATACAATGTGAACAGAGTCTACATTGCATTTAAGTTTCTTGAATAGCCTAACCTTTTTTTTATGCCTCTGTTCCTCCTGCTGATCCCAGCACACCAATGTACCACTCCGACCTATGCTGGGTGACATGGCTTCTTGGCTGGTAGTACAGATGATATTATGCCCCAGCTTCATCTATGTCCACAACACATCGCTGGTAGCAAATGATCCAACTATGAGATGTCAGGAGAGCTCTGCGAGAGAAACACCTCCATGCTCAAATGGTGCCTATCAATGGTCTGGTTGTCAGCTCACATCTTCCCCATGTGGTCTCCACACAGACACTGCTCACTTCCTGTTATCCAGGAATAACAAAAGTCACTGCAGTGCCTTCAGGATTGCAAGCAGATTGAGTGCATTTCCCATGGCTGGAACAGAAATGGCCTCAAACCTTGTGTTAAACACCAACTCCATCCGCAAAATTGGGAAGAGATCATCAGGGAATGGATTCATTCAATGTGCACTTCAGTGGTGCTAAAAACTGGTTTGGATAGTCTCATGAGCATCTCCAGGTGTTCAATAAATTAAAATAACTGTAAAATAAAATGGAGGGAGAGACTGTCAGTCATCTTAACATTGCGGGCACTTCTGACAATCAACGCAATCTCATACAGAGAGAGCTCCTTTTACTTTGTGGTCCCAAGAAACGTTTTGTTGTGTCTATTAGTCTTTGGGCAACTCAGAGAGGTGACGTGACAGGAATTTAACGTGCCCCTTCTTAGATCCTCACTGTTCTAATAATCACAAAGAGTTAAAGTAACGCAGCAGAAGGTTTCTCTGGGCCTCTAGGAGGTTCAGCAGATTACTAATACACTACAGGCAGTTTTAAAGACAGAGCTTCCAGCTCAAATCTGGCCTTTTTATTATGATGAAGGGCCTGGCCCCAAGTGGTACAGAACACCTGCAGCTCTCATTGAATACAATGGGATCTGATGCTGATGAAAGGGACCATTTTCAAACTTCCTTAGAAGTAGATGCTCCCCAGATGTTATGCAAAAAGCCCTGCAGAACAGGCATCAAGTGCTGTGATACTAGGCAGGCTAGCCACTATTTTCCTCAGCAGGATAAACCTAGGAGTTAGTGCAAGTGGTTTATGTGATCAGATCTTCTATCCAGGAGCAAGAAAATTAGGGTCAGTGCTGACTGAATTAATGGAAGCATTAGCCGTTCCTTGGGAGGCACTGGACATTCAGACAAAGGATTTTTTCTTGCTGGGAAGGTGCCTGACGACATCTGAGTTTTGTCACTGACATTAGCCACAGCAGGAATTTGAATATAATCCAGGAAAAAACTTGTGGGAAGTATGTATATAAGGAAAGACGAAGGGAAGCACAAAACTTCTTACGCATAATTCTGAAACGTGTGGCAGAGCTTCAGGAGAATCTTTGTCTGAACTGGTTCATGGTCTCTAAATCTCAGTGTTTACCCACAGTCAAATCCTTGCCACTCCATGCTATCATGGCTTTGTTATTTCCCTTCTGCTGTTACCCCTTGGTTAATGTGGATGGGTATCTTCCACCCTGGGTGGTACTGATGCCTCTTGTGCAGATGTCTGGGACTGATTGCTCTTGCAGGCATGGGTGGGATTAGCAGTGGCAATTATAGGTTAAATGCTGTAAAATTTTTGTGATGTACAAGGCTACAAAATTCCATAGGGTTCTCTTTTTTATTCTTTTTTTTTTTTTTCATTCTCTATGCCTTTTAGCTATTGCTCTCTCCTTTCTTTTTTCATATATCTACTTACTATATAGAGAGCTGGTTCTAATTAAAGTCAATCAAAAATAAAACAATACACAAAAATCAGAACATATCGCATACTTGATTAGCCATGGCTGGGCAGTAATATACAAGGAAAAATCCACATTCCTACCCCCCTCAGCTGGGGATATGATTGCGAATCATATTACCAATATAAACAGTATAAAGCAGTCTGCTTTATTAATACCTAATATATCAGGTATCACACATTCATTGCAAAAGGCAAAAGAATAAAAGCATGCCTGCATTCTGACATTGACACAGATATTAAATAACACATGTCCTATTCTGAATTTTCTTTTCTTTGTTATGGGGTGGCAGGGGAAGAAAGGAATAAATAAAATAATAGTGAGAAAAAAAAAGTTGTGTGACAGTTATGTGGTGATAGCAACATTGGCCCATTGTATGCAGTTAGTCAACATAAAAATGCAACAAACCCCCCAAATAACATCCACATCCTGGGCCAAATCCCAGCCATCACCAGCTGTCCAGGCGCTGTGGATTTGCTGTGGCAGTGCTGCAGAGTTGGGAGGAGGGAGAGAATACATGAGGACTTGGGAAAGTGATTTGTACAGCTCAGGAATGTCACAGAAGTACTGGGTGTTGTCGGTTTATTTTTCTGCTCTCAGGTCCTTGTAGGGGCTGGTTTATCCTTTTCACAGGACTGCTGTAGCTTGCATCCCCAGTGCTGAGGGACTGCTGTCAGGCAGAGAAAAGCTGAAGACTTAGTATTCCCCGGTGATGTTTCCTTTCTGGTCTTCTCCCTCTATTCCCTAATCCCTTCCTCCACCATCATGCTGGGGGTGGAGGAGGAGGGGAGGTCCTGAAAAGGGAATGCAGAAGCAGTGCTAGATAAATGCTGCCAGATAAACCCCTCTCTGTCAAAGTTATTTCCCTGGATGGTTTCTTTGTGTCTGTGTAGCTGGCATAAAGTGGCCAAAGCATACGACTGTCTCTCATCACAGTGATTGTGTGTACAGTGAGCACAGTGTGTATAGAAATGAATAAGGCAGGCCTCTCTACCTCTTGCTTTAGGATTTAGGTTTCCTCCAAATAGGAAACCCAGTAGCAGTCTTCCACAGAATGAAAATAAAATCATGAACTTTAAAAAGCAGTGAAGTAAAACTTCCACAATGGCTTTGATACGGCTGATTCTTTATTAAGCCACTTGGACTTGGCATTGCTTCCTGATCACTTGCCAGCCTGGGATGCTGTTGTTTTTATCCATGCTGGAGACGCAGACAGCTTGCTGATAGCTTGCAGTGTGTGGTGCTTGCATGGGTTACCTAGCATTATTCTGAACTCATGGAAATTGCCATTTTTCATCCTTTCACATGTGTTTGAGTAGCAGCAGCACAAGGCTGAGGCATGTCAGAACTTCTGTACACTTTCTGGTGAAGATGATAGCCCCTCACATCAGGGCTTCTGCATTACCTCCTAGACCCTCTACCCACTACTGCTCCCCAAAGCCAGTGACCCATGGCCACTCTGCACCTGCTCCTCTCACCCCACAACCAACACGATCTCACACCTTAGCCATCTTCTTCAGTCCCCTGCGCACCTACCTTGACACTTCACCATTCGCCCTCAACACACAGCAAGACTCTGGGAGCTGACGAAGTTACTACCAGCCAACTGATTACCTGCTAATCTGCTGCTTGGCAGCAGCTGGTTGTGTGAAAGCTCTTATCCTGCAGCTCAACTTTTTCACAGAGGGAGGTACGGCTGAACACGAACTCCTGTACAGAGGCAATTACACAAGCTACAGGGTTACTGCCTTGACATCGACAGCTGAAGCCTGCTGCCTATGAGTAGCATTTGAAGTATTTCACACAACGGCAGCAGTGCACATATCCCAGCCTGGTTTGGTGGACTGGACGTTTGTGTGCCTGTCAAGTTGATGGAGATGTTCTTTATCGATGTGTGTCAGGGGTCTGCATGGTCAAATTGTTTTGCTTCCTGTTTGCAAGCTTTTTAGGGCAGAGAGATTCTTATGACATTTTATAGGGGTCTCGCATAACAGGACACACATCTTGATGAAGCAGTCCATTGCATTCATTCAAAGAAAATCAAAACTCTTCCTTGGTGGCATTAACTTGACTTATGTTTTGGAGTGTGGCACATGGCATTGGATTTGTTGATTAAGTATAATGACAAGACAGAAAGTGATTTGCTGGGACATAATAAGATGTGACTGATGTGTCCTTATGTGATCCAAACTGAAGTGCTGCAGGAAGATGCAGTCAGACCCACATAAGTATGAAACCTAAAGCACTTGTTCTAACACCTGGTTGTCACATATTTGACTCGAACAATTACAGATTTGCCACCAACGCTCAACTGTCCTCAGTCACCACACTAAATCTTCCTAATTGGCAAACACATTAGTGAGAACTGACATCACCATGTTAGCCACTGTGGAAACATAGAGGTTGGTGGAGAGGTACAATCATTCAGTGTTGTCCATAATTAATCACATAAAGGTGGTTCAAGAAGGCTGTAGCAATGGTCTCCACATTCACTTACTAACACTTTATGATCCAAAACAGAATCCAGAAGTTATTCCAAGGCAGACCATCAAAAAATCTTGAAAACACATAATTAGAGTTGCTTTTGTTGTGCCCTACATAAATCTGTCCAATTTTGGCTAAATTATTTGCTGTTTAATGTCAGCATTTAAATTAAAAACATCCTGTGTTTTGTTTAGACGAGCCTTTTCTGCTTACATGTTTGTAGTACACTGAGCAATGCAGAAGATTATGCTTCGGAGGAGCCAAGCTTCCCACGTGAGGAAGTCCAGATGGGCATTGCAGAAGGCTTTACTGTTAGATGCAGCCATCTGGGGTCAAGCAATGAATAACAGAAGAGCCTTAGAAGTAACACTATGTCCATCCTGTGACTGAGCGTGAAACAGGGAATGTGGAACACAACTGGAAAAGGTGTGAAGGGTGTTTCTTTATCTGCAGGCAGTGGGGATAATCAGAAGGCAGCCTTATTTCTATCATTAACTGGTGTGTCTGCCAGATTGCCAATGTGTTGGACAGCAAAGACTGATTGTTAGACTGTATTTTAGAAACCTGAGGAGTTCTGGTGCTTCATGTAAATATGAAACACGGGGAAGGAATGTTATTAAATAAAATGAAAAGGAAGGTAAAAATCACAGGAGTGGCTAGGCTCAGGCTGTAGACTAGGTCTAGCAATTTTGGAGGCTACCTGACGCCTGAAAAGACTGTGACCGTGATCAAAACAACCTGGAAGTAATTACTGGCAGATTTCAAATTAATCCTTTAAGAAAACACTGGGATTCATCAGAATGAAGCTTGCCAAGGATCGACTGTCCTATGGCACACTAGGCAGGATACAAAGAGACACAGAATTGCTATACTCAGGGTCAGAAACAGAACAGTACAGGATACTGCCCATACTGGCCTAACAGCATGCACCAAAACAGGGGCCAGCAGGGGGGAGAAGGTGCAAGAAACCTCGAGAAACTGTGGTGGGTTGCCAGCTTTGCAGTCAGCAGGAGAATATGTGCAGCACAGAGAAAGAAGCAGAAAGCAGCACAGTCATGTGAACACTTCCTGGGCACAGGGGTAGTGCTGCTGTTGTTCTGCACACTGCAGGAAAAGCTAGGGCACTGGAGGAAAGAGCTAGGACCCTGAGATCTTCATAGGGAATATGCTCCTGGTGTTTGTGGGAAGGATCTCACTCTCACTACTGCCAGAGCAGGCGCTGCTGGGACTGGTCTCTAGAGGACCTATGCTTGGATGAGAGAAAGCTGACTACTGAGCTCTTTTGTCCTATTTTTGTCCTCTGTGTGGGGCACCTTTTATCTCCACACTTTTTCTGTGTCTTTACTACTTAGAGACATTTCTTTACATCCATTAGACTCTTTCAATAATGTCTTCTTTGTTTTCATTTTGAAATTTGCATTAAAAGTGTCCAAAGCTTATACTGGGGCAGAGAATGTAGGCATCCGTCTTCTTTTCTTCCTCTTATCCCACCTCATTCAGGACAGGGCCATTTGTTTCAGGTTTCAGTTGTTACTTTAATGCAAGCCCTCTATTCCTACTGTTTTCTCACAGTAGGACAAAAAGGAAATGTTACTTCCATATTCTCACCTTTACACCCCACAGTCAACTGCGCTTACAGCTCTAATTCTTGCTCTGATTATTTGGTGGTTTCTACGTAGGGAAATTCAGGCCTCCTAGTGGCCTAATTCCCACTGCAGTGTCCTAGCTGTTTCTTGGCACTCTTCCTCCTTGCTGCACGGTTTACTTGACCCAACACCGCACTGCGCCTCCAGAACTATCTCACAGGCAATAAATGCTGCAGATCCCGTGCCTATGTGCTTTCACTTCTGGTTGGGTGTTTACAGAAGAAAGAAACTAATGAAGAGAGTGGTTTCAGAAGAAAGGCAGGGAGAGGGAGGAAATATGAACCGCTGGAGAAAGAGCAAAAGGTTTTTATGGGCATTGTGGTAACAAGAACCACATGTGGATGGGGCCGGATAGAAGGAATCTCAGTTGGTACTATTTCTCAGTTTTAAAGGAGAAATCAATGCCTGGCTGCTTAGAGGTGGGAAGAAACTGATAAGGCAGGAGAACTGTCTTGTGATGGTCACTGTGATGGGTTAGAAGTGGTAGGGCTGTGACATTCTTGGGATAGTTCAAAAATACCAAGCCCAAAATGACAGATGTTCCTCCTTTTTCCATTCCCCTCAAGTTCCATGTTTCACTTCATAATGTAAATTCTCCAGAGCACTGGATGAAGACAAACTTAATTTTTTCATTTCCTGACTTTTCAGTGCTTTCTTTTAAACCTTAATGTTCTTTTAATAGATGTTTTTGGATGCAGTATAAATATACATAACACAAGCTATGGTTAGATGCTGATCAGTGGCATTTATTACATCCCTTCATTCTTTCATCCACATGTTGTCCACTAATTTATATCACTCTGGGCAAAATGTAACAACTTCAAACAATGCCTTCAAAAAAGAGTTTTCAAGGCAAAATGCCTCTGTCTTGCTGTTCTGCACATGTGTTTGTATATATAAAATGAAGTAGCAACCACCTTTGAGAACAGAAGTAGTAAGGTATAGAGTACAGAGGGAGGTGAAATAGATTTCCTCAAAGCAAGGGCGTGATATTTCCTCAACTATTCTATAGTATTTCTATTACAGGAGGGCCAAGAGGCTTCAGTCAGGATCAGAGCTTTCTGATTATATGAACTTTACAGAGACATATCAAGACACAACCCTTGCCCCACGGAGGAGGTAATCTATAAGGAAAAATACTCACAACGCACTCATATGAGGAGAGGTTCATGTGTGAGTGGAGCTGATGATGAGAGGGAGGAACAATCATCCTAGAGCTGAAGCTGCATTTCTTTTGCAGTTATGAAGAGTCAGCTAACCATGAAGCATCTGAGCCATGGTCCCTTTTGTAACAGAATGATTAGCCCCATAGGGAATTCCCTCAGTAACTGGTTACTCATGAAGAAATGTGCTTGAAGAAAGGAGATGAATGCTTATAGTTTCAAGAAAAAGATCTTTGAGAAAAAAGAAAAAAAAGAAAAGCCGATAGTTTTAAAGAGTTTTGGATTTTGATGGCATAAACAAGCCTTTTACAAATTTTTCTCTTGGATCCTCTAGATCATGGAGCTAAAATCTGAAGAGCGTTTATGGACACTGGTTGAGTTATCCAAGGGAAATTAGTGAGCTCTTTTTTTAGTTGAGAAGTTGAGAAGCTAGTTTATTTTATGCAGCTGGCTGATTTCCCTGCTGCCTTAGCGCACTGACTTAGCTGAATCTTTACACTATCTCATATTCTCTGAATGCCATGATAGACTTTGATGGTCTTATCCGGCTAGGCTGACCGCTCGTCATTTCCGCTTCAAGGAGACCATGTGAGTCAACTGACAGGCACCTCAAGCAGAACTCTCTGAGCTGCAGGTGCCAGACCTGGCAATCCTGAGTGAGGCAAAAATCATTTTAATTTCCCCAGTTCTGCTCTTTGGTCCATTTAAAGTGTCAGGAATATCATTTGAGCTTTGTCTGAGAAGATTTTCAATGCAGCTAGAAGATTTTCTGGAGATGAGGTGCTAGAGCACTGACTTCTCTGCTGACAGGATCTGAGGTTTCCTTAAGATCAGGAAGAACCCTTGCCCTGTCAGCCTTGCTGTCTTAGTAGCTCGCTGGGACAAGCAGGTGGTAACATGACTTACCTGTTTCTCACCAACATGTGCTCAGATAGATAATTTTAGACAGATTATTTCCCATTTGATGGAGGAGGTGACTACTAGAGACTGGATTTAGCCTAAAATAGGCATGTGCCAACTACTTCCTTTAGATAAGCAATATGGATAGCTTACTCCTTTTCCTTTCTGGAGTCTCCATTTCAATGGATTTAGCTGTTTCTATTAGCTCCAGTCCTAAGGGACAGTAGATGTGTATATTCATCCTGATCGGGAACAAAATGTAAAAGGAATAAAAGCTTCCAGACTACTTTTTCAAACTTGGCTATTTCTGACTGTGTGGTACAGTTCATGGGAGAGAATAAAAGTCATTCTCTCTTCACAGTGACCTTCAGGGTTATTTCTGAGGAGGCAGTTGAACTTGATCAGCTTTGTAGATCCCTTTCTATTGAACAGAACTATTCTCCTCTCCTCTCCTCTCCTCTCCTCTCCTCTCCTCTCCTCTCCTCTCCTCTCCTCTCCTCTCCTCTCCTCTCCTCTCCTCTCCTCTCCTCTCCTCTCCTCTCCTCTCCTCTCCTCTCCTCTCCTCTCCTCTCCTCTCCTCTCCTCTCCTCTCCTCTCCTCTCCTCTCCTCTCCTCTCCTCTGCTCTTGTTGCATTTTTTAGTGCATTGACATGTGTATTGATAGTCCTTAAAGGCAACAGTCATGATGTAGAACCACACATAACATAACAAGATATTGGTTAAGTCTGTAACAAAAGTAAAAAATAAATATCACACTGAGAAGAGTTACAAAAAAAAAAAAAAAAAAAAGGAAAGCAAGTTTTAAGTTCTAGCTGACCTTCAGGTAGAGCTGCATATAAAGCTGTACTGCTCATGGGACAGCAGAACTTGTTTGATTTTATAGTGGCAAATGCAGCCATGATGCTCTTGGTGAGTTCTGTGCAGTGGTGCAACAAATCCCTAACAGGGTTTACACAGGATGTGATTCAGTGGTGCACAGTGGTCATGGAAAGGCTTCAGCCCTTGGAGCCCTCCAATAATCTCGTCAGTGAAAATCTCCCCAACAAACTGAAAGCTGTGGCAAGTTGGCATTAGGCTGAGTTGAAAGCAGTTACTCAGCTTGTTTATCTCTAATATCTGTTGATAACGGAATGCAGGCTGATGCTTTCCTAGTTACAGATAAGAAAGTCTGACCAGATGAGTTTGCTGGTGGCTAGGCCAAAGAGCTTGAAGATGCTTGTGGCTGTCTTGAGGAGATCACCCAGCCACTGCATGCTGGGTAAGATCTAATGAAGAAATGGGCATAAGGAGGGTTGCTTCTCTAGTTGATGTTATTTAGGAACTGTGACCATTATTACAGATTGTGCTGACTGGGATGTTACACTGCAGGGATTAGAAAGAATCCTTTTGAACCTTATTTAGTGGCCATTAGTGACACATTTAATCTATAATTGTCTCTAATCTCGGCCACTGTCTTTGCCTGTGAATGAAACAAATACACATTTATCCTAAACAAGTAGAAATGTGAAAACAGATCTGGTACTGCAAGCATTAAATGCACAAATGAAGAGCAGAAATGAAATCAAGCAATAACAAGGCATCAGAAAAATGTATGTGTCAATTATATTTGAAATAAAGAATGGCAAAATAAATTAATGCAAAGGAGACATCATTGCAATTAATAAGCTGTCAATTTATGTAATGAATGCAGGAGAACAAAAAGGTTATCTCTATAATCAGTGCTGTGACCCCACTGTCCTTAGGGCACAACAGATTGGAAAGATTCTTTTTTTTCCAAATGTTATGTACATTCAGATATAAGGATATGGTCAGACTGCTGTTTTACAGTACTGCAAAACTGTATAACTGATTATTAATATTAAGGTAGGATATCATGTCATTCCTAAAGTTCTGTTATAATTGTGTGGTTTCTCTTATTTTATGGTATAACCATAGTATAGAATAACTGGCTCTCTTTCAGTTCTTTAATCACTTGCTCCTGTGATGCTCTTATTTAGTTAAGTAGTCGTGGATGGAATTTCAGTGTGACTCTCACTGTCTTGTGTGAACAACTTAAAACAATGAATAATGGGGCCAAACTTACTCTCTGCATTGACATTTTGAACTACTTATGTAAAATAAGTTTGCAGAAAAGAAGAGCTGAAGGCCAAAACGTAACAAAACAGTAATCTCATTAGAAGAAGCAATGGCACTTTTAGGGCAAAGGGCACATATCCTGTGAGTTTGGACTCCAGAGTGCATTTACACTTGTCTGTAGATAGTTGCATGCACTCCATCACACAACACATCAGAGGCACCAACAAGTGGCAATTTCTGTGATCTTTCCTGAAAGAGGGGGACAAGCCATCTCACAGCAACTGTGCTTCAAAGTCAGCACAGCAATTGCCATCTTGACACTTTATCTCCCTTCTCCTCAACCACCCAACATTTCTGTGTATAATGTGAATTTAAGAAAAGAGAAATAACGAAAGAAGAGTACTACAGTTTTTCCATCTCTGTTTACACGTGTAACTGTACACCTTGATCATATCAATTCCAGGAAAAGTATGTCACTAAAAATATGACATGCTGCAAATATTACATTTACTTACTATGTCATCAAACCAGCTAATTTAAAGAAATAAATATCTGAGGCAAATAATCACAGTGAGAAAATACAGCAGAGTTGCTTACAACAGATGAGAAAAATAAACCGTAGCAAACTAACTCCCAAGAATACCTCAATGACCAAGGTTTTCTTCCATGAGCTAGCTCAGTAAACGCCTTTGAAGTCACAGGAGAAAACAGAGAAAATCTTTGTATTTTGGATACTACAGTGTCTGACATTTCTACTTGGGCTGCAGATGAACAGAGTATTCCTGAAGACCCATGTTGGATGTATTTCCACAGCCCTCTGGCTCTGTTAGGTACTAATATCAGTGGGAGTTAGATGTGCACAGCAACAACTGAACCACAGCACAGAGAATTTCTTTGTCATTCTGGGAATATTCTCAACCAAAATTCTAAACAAAAAGCTCAAAATGAAAACAAGACCAAAAGGAAATTGCAGTGAAGCACGCCCAACAGTTTCAAGCAGGCAGTGACTTGTTTCTCAGTCTTGGAGACCTCTTTCTATCTTTTCTTTCTGGTGATAATTCATGAAATTCTAGAATCATAGAATCATTTGATTTGGAAGGGTCATTTTGAGATAATCTTATCCAACTAGATGAACAGGTACATCTACAGCTACATCATGTTACTCAAAGCCCCATCCAACCTGACCTTGAATGTCTCCACAGTTGGGGCATCCATCACCTCTCATTGTGTTCCAGTGTCTCACCATCCCTATTGTAAAAATCTTCTTCCTTATATCCATTCTAAATCTCTCCTCTTTTACTTTGAAACCATTCTCTCTTGTCCTAAAATTCAGTTTGTCTATCCATCTCTCATGTACCAGAAATGAAAAACACAAGGGATTTGATTCAAGTCTTAGAAAAATCTTATTTTTATTTCTTCTTGTCCAAGGCAGAAACAATGTTCTGGTGAGTTCAATTTTAGATGAAAGAAACTTGGAATATTTTATTTTTGTTGTGTGCTTTTACTACTTTTATCTAACTTCTAAGGCAGAAACTTTCTGGGTAGCATTATAAATTGATATGCCTAACAGGACTGATCGTGTGCTCACACTGTTATTAACAAAGCTGAAAGCTGGCACTAAATGTCCTCCCATACTGTCAAAATGTGCATGTGGAAGAAAGCAGCAAACAGAAATATCAGCTCATGCAACCAGTGAAATGTCACTGCAATTAAATACAAGTGAAGGAAAAAACTTTGCAAAGAGCGCTCATGATTTATCTGTGCTGCAGTCTGTGCTGTGTTTGCTCACCCTGTGCATCTTGCTGGGTGTGTGGGCTCTCCAGGGACAGGGATGGATTTCTACTCTGTGTTGTCAGTCACCTGAATTTCTCTGTTCCCAAGTGTGCAGCTTGTGATTCCTGACGTCGCAAGAAAAAACAGCACCAGAAAAAGACACAGCTGACTCTCTTCAGCTGCATTAAGGTCCTGGATCTCTCCAGAGCTTAAATATCATTAGGAATAATGTCAATTGCACTATACATTTGTAAACCAGGTGAGAGAAGAGAATCAAAGCCTCCAAATACAGCCCTCTATTTTGCTCTCTGACAGGCACATGTGTGAAGGAAAGCTGGTTCCAGCAAACACAGAGTGTCTGCCTTGAAGGCAGAACAAAGCCTCTTCCAGCCAGGAGGAGTTGTGGCCAAGAGCTGGGGCAGACATGAGGCAGACAGACCCGCAATGAAGAATGTTGTGATTCCCATTTTTCGCATGCCTGACTGATATAAGTACAACAATAGAAACAAAAGATGGTTTGGATGGGCAGTGAGGTAGCAGAAACAGGCTGACGCACCTTGATACCAGACTTGCACAGCTGCACATACTCCATGGCTGATCCATCAGCCCAGCATGCTGCTCAGGATGGCTGATCAATCTACACATGCCATTGCTTGACATTAGCAGCAGTAGATAGCAAGGGAGAGCAATACTTGCAGTGTAGCTAAGGGTATTTTTTATTTCTCTTTTCATGCTTTTTCTCCTTTTTTTTTCCTTCTCCTCATGGGTGATCCCTATAATTCGTAACTGCAAAAATACCAAACTGGCTCCAGCTCCAGTGGTAGTACCCTATGGAGTAAAATAGGTAAAATTCTCACATTTATGTCCTCTCCACTCTGCTAAATGCTATTCTCTTCAGTGAGAATTTGGGGAAATGAATGAGGAAAGAAAGATAAAGTGAGAACTGGTGTAGATATTGATTACAATGAAAAGGGTAGATTTGGCACTTGGGAACATGATCAGTGAGCATAGTGGCAGGGGGTAAACAGTTGTGCTAGATGATCTTAGTGATCTTTTCCAGCCTTAATGATTCTAAGATCCTGCGCTTCTATGATTCTAGGATCAGGAGTTGCTTAAAATGAAAAATGGCCAAAAGTTAATTCGAAGAAGAGATACTGCTAGAGAAATTGAGGCAGCCTGACCTGTCTGTTTTCCAGAAAGAGTTTGGATTGAATAGTCTGTATTGAAAAAATATTCTTCAAAATAATTTGTAGGGTCTAGACAATAACTCACATGAGAGACTCTGGAATTTCCAAATCAATGCATGAGTTTGCAGCAACTCTTATTGTTATTATTTATATTAATTACTCATAGAATCCATGGACTCAGCAGTCATTCAGTAAATACATTACTCAGTTTTTTATTACACTTCTGACCTACTTCTTTTTTACACTAGATGCACTAGCGTATGAAGCACATTTCTGTAAAAGACCAAGCAATCAAAGTAGAAAATGCTTAAAAGCTCTGCACTGTAGTTAGCACTTGCTGATTATTTGGCTGTAGGTTTGTCCTTAGAACTAAGTAGTATTTTTAATAATCAAATAACTTAGAAGAATAGCCTGAAACTCAACACAGAGGAGAAATAAGAAAAAAACAGTACTCTGTAATGAACTAACTGCCCATTCATATCAATGGGAATTTTTGTGCTGACTTCAAGGATAACCTATACCCCTTATAAATCTGCAAGTTTTATTTCATTTTGCATATGTGTTTAATCCACCTGTAAATTGTTCATTGGATCACACAGGGCGATATTCTCTCAGGAACTGTAAGGTATGTGTATTCAACAGTGGAGAATAAACACAAGATTTTATTACAAAATGCCACTGCTGCTCCTGGCGTGAGTAATTTGTGCACCTGCATTTTTAAAATGTTTCAAAGTTTTTCCCCTTTGTGAATTCAGCGGCAACACGCATTATCTTCCAGGCTGCCACAACACGGTATTTGCAGACTGGGTCACGTCAGCCCTTGTTATCCAGAAGCCATTGTTTTCTGAGCAAATAGCAACTGAAAATGACAGTGGTTTGCTCCAGACTGGGGAGAACAAGACGATGTTGCCGTATGGTAATTCATGTCTTCAGGATGAACGGGAGGCACATGTAAAGCTCAAATCCAAATTCTATGTCAGGTCCTGAGGACAGTGACCCAAGGAAACGTGGAAGGGGTTGAACTTAGGGATGGCACTTTCTCCAACACTTTGTTCCACATTTGAGCATAATCATCCTTTCAACATGTCTGGAATCTGCAAGCTCAGGGAATGAGAGACTGGGTCTGGAGATTGAAATACGCTCTCTAGGGTAGCTCTGCACATCCATAGTACTGGGCCAGCCATAAATATCATTAAATGTAGAGTCCTGAATAATTACTACACAGCTTTAAATACACTGTCACCTTCTAGAAGGCTGTATACTCACGGGACCTTGACTGTCTGATCAAGGTTTGGAGTGGGTAGGGGAATTAGGACATTTTAGTTAGTTTAGGCTTAGCAATTTAATTTTAATAGTCATTCTGCAGGTGTCTAAAGTCAGCTCTGTATATACAATTTTTAAGTAAAAATTTCCCTTGTGTTCCCCGTAATCTTCCTGAAATGTTCCTTGATTCTCTCAGAACTCTCTCATTCAAATATGTAAAGTGTATAATTCCAAGAAATCTTATGTATTTGTACATCTTAAAGTCATATTATCATCTTGAAGTCCTATATCACTCAATTCCTCAATTTACAATGGATCTTAGGCAAAAAGAGAGAGAGATTTCATGTTATACTGGTTTGCTCAATGGAGACTATCTCCAAGGGCTGTCAAAAATGGGTGAGTTTCAGTGTGTTTATTTAACTGATATTGCAAATGCTGCTGGGGGGAAGTTGCTGATGTAATCACCTTGGATGAAAGGGTTACTTTCTTAATTTGTTAACAGCACAATCATCCTTCAGTTTCCAATATTTCCATGACACATATACGTTTACAGAATGAGATTTGAAAATCCATATGTGAAAACTCCAGCTCCGTGGAGTTGCACTTAACATTTTAAATGGTGCAAATCTATGGAACTAGGTATGTGCAATTCTGCCTGGAAGAGGACAAAGTCAGGAAATGACTCCTTTGCCACCAGGGCTAAGAGTCTGTCTCCCTCTCCACATCTATATCTGACCATGAAGTAGATAAAATGTGCCAGGCTGGAGTACCTCCCCTATGAGGACAGTCTGAGAGAGATCGAGCTCTTCAGCCTGGAGAATAGAAGGCTATGGAATGACCTTATAGAGTACTTGCAGTGCCTGAAGAAGGCCTACAGGAAAGCTAGGGAGGAATTTTTCATAACGACATGACAGAACAAGGGGAATTGGCTTTAAACTGGAAGAGAGTAGATTTAGACTAGATATTAGGAAGAATTTCTTTACTGTGAGAGTGGTGAGACACTGAACATTGCTGGCAGACTGTGAATGCCCCTTCCTTGAAGAGGTTCAAGGCCAGGCTGGCTGGGACTTTGAGTCACCTGGTCTTGAGGTAGGTGTCCCTATCTATAGCAGGGGGTTAGAACGAGATGATCTTAAAGGTTCGTTCCAATTCAAACCATTGTATAATTCTTCGATTTATCTCTAGCCACCACAAAAATGTGGTGCTTCCCTTTTCTCTCAAGCCTTCTTGTAGATTAGGATCATTAATCCTGAGCCTCATTCCTTTCCTCTTTTGTTGTCAAGAGATAGAGTGAACGTTAGAAAGCAGAAGAATTGAGATGAATCAGAGAAATGGGAAATTGCTGAACAGAGCCTAAGTATTATGTTGCTGTTTCCTTTAGACGTAATTTAAGGGGCCATTTCTGTGCCAGATCCTTTTGAAAAGGTCTACACAGAGAACACTGCTGGGACATTACCTCCAGCATGTAAATGGATGCCACTCTTTTACTGGAAATCCCTCCTGAACCATGACAAATACCTGAAGCTGATCAACAAGCCTACAGGAGGAACATTCTTAGAGCGTTTTCATCTCATAATTGATCCCTTCCAAATGTGTGCACGGATGTTTGTTTAGCAAGGAGCAGACATGCTGTGCTGGTTGGGTGATAGAAGATCATCCCACTACTTTGTTCCCAGCCACAGTGGGCCTCACTGATGAGCAATTGCACACAAAGATGCCAGGTTATGTAAAGGTTTGAACATGGTGGCAAGAAATAGCAAAAGCAGAGAAGTGATTGGGAAAGGAAATAGCCAGATGAATAAATCAGATCGAGGGAGATGTTTACAGATTAAGTAATGGAAATAGAGAGGATTTTCCACAATCTTCTACTGCACTGACAGCTGTGAAAATCCCACTTTGGCCAGTAAGGGGAATGTGGCCACCCTCACTATGTAATCACTTGTAGAAGACAGAGAACCTAGCTCAGACAGTATAAAGCATTGACAGGGAAGAACCACTGATAAAACAGAATCACAGTAAGGAAGAATAGTTTTAGATGCCTGTCAAGTGAAAAATGATGGAACACAGATAAAGAGAAAGAGATGCAAAGAGGAGAAATGAAAGAAAAGTCCTTCTAAACAAGCTGTATCTCTGGCACATAATTGGAAGCACAGCACCAGTCACTGAACATCTGACTGGAAAGCTTGACTTGCCTGCACTTTGAAGTTCAGAAACATAAATATAACTTAATTTGTGTGAATTTTCTGAAATTACAGCCAAGTGACAAAACCAAACAAGAGATGCTTTGCCTGACTGAGCATAGTTTGCACAGGACCATATTTTGCTGTCCTGCTGAAATAGCACCTCACATCACCCAACAAACATCTCCCTTCATGGTGGGACACCCATGTTGCCAGAACACTCGTGGGGAGCTGAGACTGCCAAGGCTCTGCTTGGTACTGATACTCTCAGAGAATCAATCTTGATGATTTCAAGGTCTAAGGAAGTGTGTTAAGTAATTTCAAATAAATATGTTTGAAGACAGTACAATCTGCCCTCAGATATTCCGCAGGCAGAAAAGTAGGCTAAATTCATCAGATTAATTATTCATTGCAAATTCTCTGAGCTCTATCATTGAGGTCAACAGCAAAAGTACCACTGAGAACAATGGGATGAGGTCTCCAAAAGTGGATAACACTAGTTTACTCTGCAAATACGAACAGCTTTTCTTCTTTCTGAGGGACAGGCAGAAGCAACCAAACAAGCAGAGGTATGTGCAAATAAGCAGTTTTATTTCACAAAGATTGACTTCAGTTTCAATCCATATGGGAATATATGTCCCATATTCTGCTCTGAGGTTTATGTTCAAATGAACCTAAATTCTCAGCTCTCAGTCAAGATAAAATACATACATATGTATGAATATATATATATATATACATTTATATTTATTCTGTGGTTTTGCATCAGGCCTCTTTAATTTTTGATGCAAAAACATAATGTAAATGGCCCTTTCTCAAAGGTCTGTATCTAGTAAGCAAGGTTGGAACTTTTTGAATTTATAGAGAAATCCTGAAGTTAGTTTGTTTGGACTGGGGAAGAGGACTGGTTGCATTGCAAACACTTTACACAGCTGTTTAAATGAAAACACAGAACACTTGAGGCCTCAGTCTCCAGAATCACCATGTTCTTTTGTACTCCATAGAGGTCTTTCAGTCAGTACTGTACACCTGCATTTTTTAGACCCTTCAATTATGTGCCCAAGCAATGCAATTATAACTTAAGCCATATCCTCTGATTAAATATATCAACCAACTCTTGTTTATTTTAACTTCCTCTCTCCAGTACAGACTAGCCTCCAGAACACATAAAGTCTTTTCTAAAGTTTCTTCGTTTTCCACTCCTCCCATGTAAAGCCAGAGTGAATATTTTTACTGGGTCAGGGAGGAGATGAAAAATAAACAGGGGAGAAAATGTAATTGGCAGTGGCACGGAGAACATGGCCTCTCTGCTTCTCTCTTCTGTTAAATCCCTCAGGGGATTTAAAGGCCACAAATGATGTAGGTCTTCTTCTTGAACCACTGTGAACTTTATCTGCTTGGGTTTAGTATCACTAAATGTGTATTAATGTCAAAGATTGTTTGCGTGGATTATTTATAAGGCATTCACTTCAAATTAGTGCTGCTTAAAGTGTGTGAGTTCATCACTAGCCAACAGCAGATGCAGTCTGCAGCAACTGTAACAGCAAGAGTCTCTGTAGATGTATATACAACAGCTGGATGTGGATCAATAATAGCAACATTAACCATCGTATTGTTTTAGAAGCAATTCTTTACTTTGGAGATACACTTTTTATTCCACATCAATGATACCTTAAGTGAAATGATAGAAGACATGTAAGGATGCATCTCAAAGTGGTGCACTGGGACGTCCACACTCTTGCTCGCCTGTTATTAACACTTCTTCTTGAAGCATCTACAGAATTTAGAATGGGGCCCATGATGGTTTATCCTGTGTGCAAGGAAATCTACGCAACTCTGTATCAGACAAAAGAAGAGTGAGCTGAACACTGCGCGTATCGGTGAAAGCAATGCTATTTTACCATAGCAACTGTGTGGGTATAGCATGGGTCCTGATGTGACTCCCATTAATGGCCTGGTCGTCATCAAGTTCTTTGATTGATTGCATAAAAGCATGAATTTACAGTCTTCTTTGTCTTGCCTGACCATACTCTCTTCAGTGCTAAGTCTCAGACAGAAAGTTGTCCCTTTGGCTACCTGTAAGCGTAACTAATCAAGTAAATCAATCAAATAAAAGTCAGTTCCTTAGAGAAGTTATTAGAGACACCGAGATCATAGTTTGGGTTTTTCAATGAACTTTAAATATATCTTGTCACTGCCTAGGGTATGGACATGCACAGACTTGGAATATATATAAATAAATACAATTCTAAATATGCAGCTAACTTCACCAGTGATTTGCTCTCATTTGACCAAGTCATCAGCTCTTATCAACAGGAGTTTTAGAATGTCTTGTCCGTGGCTTTGGGAAAGGTACCATGGCAAAGACAGGAGAATGAAGCTCTGGTTATCTCCTTACTATGACTCTTCTGCACAGTCTAGAGCCACTGAATGATTAAAACTTTCTTATTACTCAGACAGGTGACATTTTGGGGGCTGTACGTTAACTTGCCTTTCTATTAAGCATGTTGGATGGGTCTTGGCAATGAGGAAGGACCATGATGCTGACAAATATGCACTGTCTCTGACATTTTCTTACAGGAATATCTTGCCAGTCATCAACAAGCTAATCTAGTGGAAATCGTTCTATTTAGTTATATAACAATCAATTCTGTTATCGTCAGACTGCCTTTGCATATCCAGACATGAGTTCAATAGCATTGTCTCTAGCCAAATTGTTTTTGGAAGAGCTACTTTAGGTATGTGTATACAAAGATGGTGCTGGTGCTCCTTACATTATCTTAAGAAGATTTTAGTCAAATCTTTGAATCTAGTTCTGAAGACAGAACATTTTCAGCATTTCCTATTTTTTCTCTCCCAGTTGCTCTCTATTGCTTACCAATCTCATTCTCTCTCACTGTTTCTTTTATCTTGTTCCCTTCCTGCAGTCTCTCTGTAGCTTCTCAGCAGATTACCTTTCTCTGGTCCCTCACCGTGGTATCTAGGGATTCTCTTTGAGTTACTTTTCTCTCCTGCTGCCCCCAGCTTTACACATCCTTTATTTTTCTGTCCAAATCATAGCATCTTTCATTAGCCTCCTTATTTTGCTCTTGAGAGTAACACTGGTTTTCACTGAGGGTACAAACAATGCACAACCATTTTCCAGGCTTATTTTGAGGTTCTGAGTGTGTGTTTGTTCCAGCACTCACTTTCTTTGTCAAGCCCTTGAGTATTATGCGGCACGAGCAGCTCCTCCTTTTGCTCCTTAGTCACTGACAGCCATCTGCACACCCTCCTCCACTGTTTATATGACCACACTTGTTGTTAGATGGATTTATGTAGAGCCACAGATTGTACTAACCACACAAATTGGCAAAATTCAGAATTCTTCCTCAGAGATCCTAAATTCCCATTCCCACTCGTGATTTAAGAGGGAGATGTGAACCCTTTGTACCTTGCAGGAGCTAATCGGGACCATGCAGGATGGCACTTCCTGCAGTAAGCATTGCTACATTAAGCAATTAATAAAGATGATTATAGCTCAGAGCTAAATATGGTATATTATGGTGTTGTACTTCACTTATATTACCCTCATGGCAAATGAGTCAGAGAGATACTGCCATGTATTTTTGAGGAGTGACTCTTTATGCTAATTGATGGTATCAATATGCACATGGTGATGCTAGTATAATTAGCACAGAGGATAATACCAATATGAAACAACAGAAGGAATGTCTCTTAAAAAAATCACACAGTAGATATGTATTTAAAGCTGTATGAAATTCCTGTAGCAAAACCCTAGGAGGTTCAGTTACAATCCCCTAAGCCTGAGGCGAGCTCACCCAGTGCTTATACATGTTTTGGTGAACCCAGGGTTAGTTCACTATGATTTGGACAGACACTGGAAGAAACTTGGGACTACAAAATGAGCTGATACAGGGGGAGCTGTGCTGGGGTTTGCATTGGTTTGAGGCCAGATCTCGGAACAAGCCTCAGAAGTCACCAAACACAAGAGAAAAAAAATTGAAGAAATAAACTGCCTGTGGAGCCCCTGCAAGGTCAGTCCAGGGTGTTTTGCACAGCTGTACTAAGTCCTGAAAGAAATGTCAACATACAAGCTATCAGCTCTCTGTCAGTTGATATGCACTCCAGGAAATGACACACAGGTTTTACAGTCCACATCCATAGCTGGCAAAAAAAATTGATGCAACTCCATTGAAGTCACTGGGGATTAGACAGCTAAACATCCAGCCCAGCATCATGTACACTTTCATAGTTCCAATATCCAAAAGAACCAACACTTCAGCCTGTGGAAATTCTGTGAGCTGCATGTGTAATATAGAAAGTAATTGCCAGCGCTGAAATACAGTGGTAGAGCTTTAGCTTTTTCTCTCTTCAAATTTTCTGCAGTTTTTACCCTTCAGACCACCAACTGGGTTTGGCCCTCTGGGTCCTGCTCCTACTGGTCTTGAATACCTAATGTGATCCTTGCTCAAAAGATTGTTCAAGAAACAGTTCTGAGAACAAGCTCTTGAGCAATGAGAAAGAGCTGTGACAGCACGGTGCTTAAGATTAGCCATGTTGAGCTGGGCAAGTGTAAGGTCCCTAGCATGGCAATGCTAAACATTTTCCAAGTCCCACAAACCTGAGCCAAAAGAGTATGTGCTGACTTGAATAAGGTGTTTGGGGTTTTTTTTGTTTGTTTGTTTGCTTACTTGTCCTTTAAGGTGAAAGGAAGAGCTTTTGTGGTCACTGGGTTTCTTCCTTTGGGGAATCAGTCAAGATAACTTTAAGACCTTTGGTTTAACCTCTTGCTCTCCTTTTGGCCACAAATTTTCTGCATCTAGTCTAGCCCAGGTATAAGCCTAAATTTCACTCAGTAGGGATCCTTCCTTACAAAACACCTTGTAAAAATCAGTGGTCAGTTATCCTGTTTGCCCCCTGTATCAAGCCAGGCTGTAAGCTGTCAGAAGCAAAATGCATGTCCTAGTATATTTTTATCTAGTCCAGGCACAATGGTACATAATGCTCATCAGTGCTCTGGGTATTATCATGAAACAGATGATGACACTGAAATCTCCACTCCTATCTCATCTCACAGTGCCATAACTGTTTAATTTATTTGTGAAAGGGATCAGGCCCTTTACACATACAAAATCTGGCCACAAGGCACACTGTGTGAAATAAATTGTTAATCTGGAGTTCTCACTCCAACCCTGAATTTAGTTGAATCTTCAGCTATAGGTTAAAGACTCCAGGTTAATCACTTAAGCATTTGTGCAATGAAACTACAATGATATTGTACACAGAGCATCTGCAGTATGTAACAACACCCAGAGCTGTGAGATGATTTAACAGGGGTCTCTACCTGCTTCAACACCTTAGCACAGGGGTGTGATTAAAAGGTAATGTTATAGGTTTAATGCAGAATTTCCTTGCTTTCCTATGTTTAAGCCTCAACCTTAATGGTATAACTTACACTGACATTGTTTCAGTTTGTTTTGACATCATAATTGAGTCTAATCTCCACAGACTTGCACTGCAGTCTTATTTCCTATTGTAGTGTCGCAATGTAATTTTACCATAAGAGCACTGTAGTGAGGTCTTCTCCAAGTCATGCCTTGAAATCACTTTGTGTGTGTAACACAGGCTCATAATGGCTATGTAAGAGGGTCTCCAAAGATCTTCCCTGCAACAATTTGGCTATCTTAATCTCAAATTGTAATGACCTCACAACGCCATAAAGCTATTACCATTACAAATTTAAATGGTCCTAGGAAGGAACTTCTGTGCTGCCTCATTAGGTGACACATTTTGCTGTGTCCAACCACTTATTTAAATATCGCACTTCTACTGGATATCTGCTGCTCTTTTAAATACCAAAATTGGGCTAGGACGTGCATTTTATTACAGTTCATTTTTTTTCCACTGCAAATGAGGTGATGAGAATCTGCTCTAGCTGCACATTTTCGTTACTGATGGGCTAGGTTAGTGGCATCCAGATCTGGATGCCACCACTGTTGGAATTTTATTCACTTGCTGACCATAAACCAAATCACAGCTAGGAATTTGCTTTGAAACCGAAATAACAGGATTGTGCTGTGCTCTATTGTCACCTGATATAGCTCTCCTTCCTCACTGCTTTGTTCCTGAAAGGGCTTGCTGCTGGGGCATTGATTTCCTTTTTAGTGATTCTTCTGGGAAGTGATGGCCAGCACAATACCTGCCCCTTTGTTAGACACCCATGACAGTAGAAGCTGGTGATTTGTGTTGGGAGGTGAATTAGACTGCCCTGGCTTTTATAGACAGAAACCTCTCAACACCTTGACTAATTTCACAGGAAAAGCTTGGGCTTATCTAGGACACCTGCAAAATGGGTTATGGATGAACTCATGTTAGTGCTTTTCCAGCCTGACTTGGAAGTAAAAGTAATTCCAGTAGACCAGGGGGCTTTTCCTGTCTTTAACACAGCTCTAGAAAGTGTGAAACTGCCAGTCTTACTCCTCTAACTTACTTACATTTTGTAATTGTTGTTCCTGACCCTCTACAGTATTTTTCTTGATGACTTTATGGCCTGTGGAACAGTGGAATATGCATAGTACACCAAGAGGACAGAAGCTTACTGCTACCACTTACAGCCAACTTTCAAGAAGCAGACGAGACTTATAACTTCTTCAGTTCAGAGACGTACTCCTGAGAACATGTTCATTATTTTAATTGAAGTCTTCATTGTTGGCTGACTGCCAAGTGGCCTACCAGATGTCTCTCTCTTTACTATGGTTGAAGCAGATTATGATGTTCCAGTTCATTTTTCCTTCACTGACAGCCCGGTTCCAAAAATGTGCCAGACTTTAAGGGCAGTATTTTCAAAAGCCAGGTCAACTCACAACAGTACACCAATGACAGTGCATGCAGATACTACAAAACCGTATGATAGGCAATTAACTCAATGTTATTTATGCTAGTCAAGTGACTTTGACTTTCTTAAGACTCTTTAACACTGAAGGGGGAGAATTCTTATAGTGCCAGTTCCTGGAATCTAGTGAATATAGTTGAATTTGATCTTTTGCTTGGAAAATAGGAAGTTTTAGCATATGGAGTTAAAAGAAAAAACCTCAACCCAGCATTTTGTAAAAAGAGAGAAAGAGAGAAATCCCTATCTCAGAATAGATTTAAGTCGCTTTTTTTTCCAAAGCCATTAATTATATCACACGGATATACTTCTTGCACATAAGTTTTTGCACGTAGGTCTCAAAGTCCTGCTTGCGAGGGACCTTTATTGCATTTTCCTCTCTCTCCCTTTTTTTTTTTTTTCAAAAGTGAAGAAGAGTATCACAAATGAAAGGCAGTTCTTTATGAGATCAAAAGTCTTTATGACACTGGCGGTTTAACAGAAGGTCCCCAACTCCCAAACTCTAGAAACCTGCACTATTTTCCATATCTTCTCTTTCTAGATTTCAAATACTCAATATTCTTTTCCTCTTTTTCATGTACTCAGATTGTGTTGGTTGCTTCTCAACTACCTTCTCACCCTGTGTGTGTGGCCATGAATGAGCATACATCTAATACTGAAGTATGAGTACATATTCGGGAGAACATTGTACTTAGCAGAACAGCTAGCTAGAACATGATCAAATACTTTGTCCACAGCCTCTTTTTGGATGCTCTTTGCCGCTGTCATCTTTATCATAATCCCCTACAGAGGGGCTGTAATCTTGTGTAATCTTGTGAATCCAAGATTGTTTTTCTGTGTGTGAGGTATATATCCTGCCTCTTTCTCTCTCTCTCTTTCTCCTCCTCTTCCCACTCCTTCAGGCGGAAGGACTTCATGCACTTTTCTTTTTATGAAATGTATTTCCGTAGAAATGAGAAACCAAAATTATATTAGATGGCAATTCTGACTTGAAACTTTTAATAAGCCACATGACTTTTGAGACTGCTTTTCTGTGCATGTGTTCATCTAATTCCTAGCTGAGAGTTTTAATGTATCTACTGGGCCAAAATATTATTATATTATTGCCATGCTAGTCTTTCATTATTCTGTGTCATGGTATTGATACAATACTACTTACCAAAACTTTAGAGATCCAGCACCATAACCACCAGACAACTCCTTCCTAATAAGCAGCAAATTTGCTGTGTTATGCAAAGAGCTTGACTGAAAGGGGGGAGTGTTTTGCTAAAAATCTGCATTGTCTGAACAGTTTTACTTATGTGAAGACCCTTGTGCAGATGATTTATTTGGAAGTTCTGGGTATATTAACTTTTGCTAAGAGCTGAGACTAAAAACTTTATGGGGAATGCTACACACACTCCAAAGACTGACTAGAGAATTTAAGTTAGATGTGATTAGTATGAAGAAAGTTACATTTATTATACTCTTATGTATAATTGATCATATGAAAGGCCTTTTGTAACTATAAAAGAGACAGCACATTAAATTGTTTTACCCCAAGGATTATACAAATTTGTAGAAATCGGATTGGAATACCAGCCTATTGGTTTCATTGCTATGGTAAATCATTAAGATGTTCTACGTTAATCATAAATCTTTGTATCTATTTATTATTAATCAAATAGCTCCTCCCAGTTGCTGCTTTGCTTCATCTATCTGAGCCAATCAAACTAAAACCTGGTAGCATTAGCACTGATAAAGGGTGGCTACATAAACACAGTATAGCACATAGTGTGGATATACAGTTTTAGACACAGGGTGTGAGAGCTGAAGGGGTGGTAACTTTTTCTGCTTCCACAGCAGAAGGACCTAGTTTTTGGATTTGAGGAAAGGCATGCCTCACTAGTTGGATGATTCATAGTGAAAGGGAGTTTAGATGGCAATAATTTAGTGGCTACAGTGGTGGAGTAAAAATATACTTGAGGAAAAAGAGGTCGTTTGATTAAGTCTTGAATACTGACATTGTTGTCAACTGGTACTACTCTTACCCATTTCAGCGTGGAAAAAATAATGGATACAAAACCACCTCAGTTCACAAGTAAGCAAATGAAAAAGACAAAACAAGCATTCTTTAAACAATGGTCTTGTAGTAGAGGTGGATTATGGAAGCTTCTAAGCAAAGATAGTTGGCTTTCATTGAGCCACTAACACACAGGACTGATGTGTCTACATAAGCAAATGGTTCATTGCCAAGTAGAAGTCAATCTCAATTCAATGATATAGCATATTGATTACTGCCTATTTCCTCCTTCTACATCCTGTGAGTGTAATGGTACCTGACATATAATTTTTCCCAAACTGCTGAAGTTGACATACTACTTATATTTGGCCCACATTTCTTCAATTAGCCGAGGTATTATAAATGATGTACTGCTCCGAGCCTCAGACACCTCTTGCTCACGCCGTACAAAATTAAGTAAGGGTGGAAATTCATTTTAATGAAAGAGCTAAATATTAGCAGTAGTGCTATGATAAGCTGGGAAATAAGAATTCTGTCCATTCATAACTGAGTGACGAACTCTTATTACTGTGTCAGATTTTCCGTAAGTATCTTCATGTTTACAAGCAGACCACCCCTATTTCAGCTTAAGTGGGCCAATCTGCAAATGTAAATATGTATCTTTCAGACAATGAGGAGATCACATAAGTCTTTTTCTTTCTATTCACACTGGGAAAGTAACTATGTTAGGGAAACATGCACAGAAACTACATTTAAACTGAGGCTTGGAGAATGAAATAGGAAAATTTTTGCAATGATTGCACTCTAGGCTGCGGAGATTAGTGCTAGGTTTCTTCTAGGTAGAAAATATGGCTGCAGTATGTATCTGTAAGTGAGTTCTTTGCTTCTTTTCTGGTGTGTTCAGTAAGATCCTGGAGAGCTTCACTGGCTAGTCTTGGTTGACACCCTATTGCACATTTTTGGATTGTGGACTCCTGCTTACTAGGAAATTTGGAAAGTATCAATTTAGCTAGAAGAGGAAGAAATTTCCTATTCCATGAAAGACTGCTTCTTTTCCATCTGTCCCTCTCCAAGTTCTCCATTTTGCTTTTATTTCCTGAGATGATGTTTACCCTAACTAGAATACCAAGGTAAACTTTCTTAAAGCTGACGAATTTTGAACCACACTCATAGGTTTGTGCAGTTCTATGTGCTAGAGGAGCATGCGTTTGAACTGCACCAGATGTGAGATTGCATCTTTTTTCTTTTCCATTTGCTTTTCTTTCTTTTTTCTCCTGTTTTCTTCCCTTAAACTCTGCGCAAGTTTAATGTGCAGTATATGAAAGGCTTCCTTTCCAAATATCTGCCATTGTATTTTCAGATACAAAAAAAAGGAGAAATCTTAGTAGCCTGCCAAATATGTGGTGTTACGTACAGGTCTGAAGGAAGAATGAACAGATAAATTTTCTGCTGTGTCCTGACCTGCTTATATTATTTATTTATTCAGAAATAATACACTGCATAAAGCTGCAAAACTTCGCTTCTGCCCACAGGCCGAGCTTCCAGACCAGCCTTCATATGCTAGCTGGCACTGATGTGGCAAGCAGAAATATATGAAAGGAATATGCATTCACGGGATAATAATGCTGTGCTGTCCACTGAATATATTTTGTTCCTGACTTTGCAGATGCAATAAAAACATCTCCTAGTAGAGTGGGTGTGCTTCTGCAAGTGCAAGCAGGTGTCAAATGCTGAGAAAGCTGCTCTGTGCTGTAAATGATGTCTAGTGATACAGATGTTCTTGTCCTTCCCTCTCAGGGAACTGGTGATAAATAAGCTGCCCTCTTGGACCCCCATCTTTATCCTGCACTGAAGATTTTCAGCAACATCCAATGTTTGCACTGCTTTTCAGCTTAAGCACACTGCGTCACACAGCTTATGTCCTGAACCTTTGCTCCAGAGTCCTTCCCTGATCCAGTTATTAGATGGTTTGAAGTTGGTTTGGGTTTATATTCAAATAACACACATTAATTACATACTCTGTATTATCTGTGTCATCATTTTACCTTCTCTGAGAGATAGATGCAGGGATACTCATGTGTCTTTGTCTTTCTGTTCTTCCAAAGAATAAGCACTTCTGTCCAAATGAGCACTCTCACCTTGTGCCATTGCAGAAGCTTTGGAGTTGCTTTTGCTTTGTATCTGCAAGAATTTTTTTCAGGAGAAAAAAGTGTTCTGCAATATATTTCTACAGATGGTGCCAGTGGAATAAATAATGAGATATAAAGAGCGATATGTCCCAAATTAGAGTCTGCCTTGGGTGCTGTTGCTTATCAAAATACACCACCTGTGGAGTATGGTGCTTCATGGAAGCAATGCTGTAAGCCAAATCTTGTCACAAGTACAAACTTGTAAATAATTAGTTGTGAGTAAATGGCTAAAAAAAATCTTAAATGATGCCAACTGCTTGTACACCGGGTGCATCAGCCTAACAGAGACAATATCAGTAGAAAAAGATAACTAAATTCTGTTCCCATTTGTATCACCGAAAGCTCAGAATAATTCAGAACAACTCCAGAGGTCCTAAAATAAGAGCTGGGTGCTCAACAGCTGAACCCTTAAGCACTGCTCAGGTAGATCATAGAATCATAGAATGGTTTGGAAGGGATCTTTAAGACCACCTAGTTCCAACCCCCTGCTATAGGTGGGGACACCTCTCACTAGACCAGGTTGCTCAAATCCCTGTCCAGCCTGGCCTTGAATGCTTCCAGGGAGGGGGCATCCACTACCTCATTGGACAACCTGTTCAGTGTCACACCACCCTCACAGTTAAGAATTTCTTCCTAATTTCTACTCTAAATCTATCCTCTTCCAGTTTAAAATCATTTTTCACCCATCCTGTTGCTACACTCTTATAAAAAGTCCTTCCCCAGCTTTCCTGTAGGTCCCCTTCAGGTACTGGAAGGCTGCTAGAAAGTCCCCCTGGAGCCTTCTCCAGGCTAAAGAGCCCCAGCTCTCAGCCTGTCCCCATAAAGGAGGTGCTCCAGCCCTCTGATCATCTTTGTGGGCCTCCTCTGGACCCATTCTACAACCTGATGTTCTTCTTGTGTTGGGGTCCCAGAACTGGATGCAGAACTCCAGGTGGGGTCTCGGATAATATGATCATTTTGACTCCTTGAAACCCAGAGACTGAGTTTTCTGTCCTCAGAGGAGAGAAAACAGGACAAGAATCACACAAGTAACACTCAGCCTCTTCCAGAGCTCAAAAGCATATACAGATATCAGTGATGCTGTCAGCAAGCATATTGGAAACCTGCCTGGCTGAGAACAAACAGGTTTGGAACTGCTTCTGGATAGAACATTCCACCTTTTCCTTCTGAGAAAGAGAGCATTTGGATAAGCTGCAAATTAGCCAACAGAGAGATTTGGGTATACTTCTGATGAATAAAGAAGATGGCATGATGCCTCCAGAGGCTTGGAATGCAGGACAACAAGTTTGCTCCAAAACAAACGTCATGTACAATATATGTATAAGGTTAGTTAGTTTCAGCTATGCTGTCAGGGTGCTGCCTAGCAAAGATGCTGAAACATGTAGAATCCTAAAGCTCAGTGATGTTGTTTCAAAGTCCCCAGGCAGCATTGCTTCAATGCTGTGTGAGGTAGCCACAAGTAACTCTCCAAGTCCTAGGGACTATGCAGCCCCAATCACGTGAACAACAGAACGCATAAGCATTGACTGCACTGGTGGCAGCAATGTATTGGGACTGAGAAATTCACCATCCCATCAATCCCAGATTTCAAGCAATCTAATGTGCTGGAACATTGGTGGGGATTTGTTGGACCCATTATGAAAAACTTCCTGCTGAATTCAAAGCCCGTTTGAGATTCAGATCCCAGAAAATGCTGAGCTTCCTGAACAGCTGCATTTATGAATTTTAACTCATTTCTTAATCCACAACCTTTGTTTCAGACAGATTTTTCCACCTTTGTAACGTATGGCTCAGAGATGAAGGCAAACTAGCATTAAAACTAGGAAACCCCAAAATGTACACATATTTTTCAGGAACACAGGAACCAGTCACATACCAGTGGTGAGAGTAGGAGTGTAAAAAACGTTCCAGCTCCATCAGCCCTATAGGATACCGTGGCAAAAGAGATTTTGGGACTGGTTCGTTTACCCTTACCTGTTGCAATGGCTAGAAGCATCTACGTCTGGGCAGAGGGAGAGGCACGCCCAGATAGAGACAGGCAGCATTCCATAATGCAGGATAGAAGGCTTCTTTCCCTTTCTTTTTATTGACTAACTGTGATGTTTATAGTCAGTCATTTTTAGATGCAAATATACTTTACAGCCACATCAGGATAGGAAACTGAAAAGAAGCTCAAGAACTTGCCAAACTCTGAGGTATAGAAGCTACTAAATTAGGCTGTATGATGGGTCCAAAATGGCCTAATTTATGCTACTTTGAACACCATTCTAGCCCTTTTAACTTGTTTCCCCCAATTAAGCTGTTCAGGCCACAGATCTAAATAGCTGTCTGCACAGGCAGCCAATTGATTAATTCCCTAATGATGGATTGAAGCTACAGCTTTTGTTTCTTAATCTCTCTTTTCTCCATTAATGGCAAATCATTCATAAAGCAAATCTCATAAATATAAGTAAACACACAGGAGTACAGGGGACAGATTTCATATAGATTTATTGCAGAATTAATTTTTGATTGCCTTTAAAGACTCATTATTATTTTTGTTTTCTCTTTTCTCATCAAGCCAAGTGAGTCTGTTAGGCAATTTCCTGAACTTGAGATTACGCTCTCCACCATCATGTTTACAAGGAGTTCAGTGGCTGCGTATGCAGAAGACACAAAGAAGATGATCTTCAGGAGGTATTTTGAAGGATCTGTGGACAAATCATAGATGGTCAGACTGTAAGAAGATAACTGTCAAGGTCCTTTTTCAAGCTCTGACCTTGTGCTGCTCTTTCAATGGCAGAATTTGAGAGTCAATGCAAGAAGATTGATGAGGTCCATGCAAGCAATGGGAACATCAGAGAAAAAAAGAATGTCTTCAAGGAATTTCTTCCTTGGAAGAGACAAGAGACAACTGCCCTGAGCAATCAGACATACCTGGAGGGTGCATGAATACTCTAAATCTGTTTCAGATGAGCTTGAAAGACAGACTTCCAAAATTGACCACACAAGCGAAGTCTGGGCAGAGATAGAGTAAGATGTGGAAGAGGATTGGATACATAGGGCAAGAGGAAGGCTGAGGAAGAGCCAGCAAGGAGTGTCTCTGAATTCTGTCACTGCAGATACAAGGCTGACTGGCAAAAGCTCTTTCACATAGTGCAAGAAGAATCGCTGCTCTGAAGTGCATCACTCAACCTATCACCTGGGTGTCCTGAGCTGCATAGGAAAACAGAAACAAAGTAATGAGTGTGAGAAGTTAATTAATTCAAGAATTAGAAGAGCTGAGAAATGGGATCCTTCAAAAGTGTGACCCAGATAAGATTATCCTATGCCATAAATCATTCATTATTGTTCAGAGTTTTCCTTCTCCACATTTGACCTTCATCATCATTCTCACTCTTGCGCCTGGGTGTCATCACAAAAGCAGTGGGTATGTGGTTGAAAGCACCAGGGATATATTCAGTAGTGTATCTCTGTGTGGTTGCATTTTTATGGAACAGGAAAGAAACAATGAAAACTGAACTGAGTTTGCTGTCTAGCGTTTCTCTCAGCACCATGTGAGGTAGACAGCTCTTCAAAGAGAAGGAAGTTTAGCTTGTGACATTCCCAATTAAGCCCTTCATCTTGGAGATAATTAACCAGTGTTAGAGGCTTCCCAGTTCTGGACAGAAAAGGATACATCTACAACAGTAAATGTCCATTTGAAAATACACTGCTTTTCCCTATTGTACTTGTCCTGGGCATGTTAGCATGGGCTGACATGATGAATACTTTAAACAGACAATTACTTCTGCACATTGCAGATTTGTGTTCTGGCCATACCTGCCCAAAAAAATTAAATAAATTAAAAAAAAGATGTGGTGGCTCTTCTCACACAGTTTTGGTGGCTGAGACTCAGAGCATGTGGTTTGATTTTTGGATGGTCCAGTGGGGAGCAAGAAGTTGGACTCAATGTTAGTTATGGATCCCTTCAAACTCAGGATATTCTGTGATTTTATTATCTTCTTCTGAGCAAAGCAGTGCTAAAGGGCTAGTCTTTGCTACCCGCTACACCACTCTGAATATAGAGTAGTTCTGTGCAATTCACTCTCAGACGCCCTTGAATATCAGCCAGTTTACCACAGAGTGGGGAGATAGCGGGCTGTGCCACAATGTGTGTACACCCCGAATCCTGAGGCTGGCTGGAGGCAGGCTCAACCCCTGGTGCAATTCAGAACAGCCTCGGGGCTGCTCTGGGTTGTGCCGTTTTTTGACAGTCCCTCTGGGGTTGCCCTTTCTTGGCATGCCTCTGAAATGCCACCTTGGAGGAGGAGAAGGAGGAAAGGGTGGGGGGGAAGAGTTGCATAGACCTATCTACTTATACTTAATGACATGGAGTACAATCCAGCTGACATCAGCCTGAAAACCCACCTACTGACAGTGGTGTAAGAGACTTACGTGGGGAAGACCTTGTTGTCAGTCTGATGCTTTCGTTAAGGTAGGATTTAAAATTAATTTATTTAATTCCTGTTTTTAACTTTCCTTATAAACTCTGAGAATGGCTTTGTATTACAAATGGAGATATAAACTCATTCCAGTGTGGAGCGAGTGTACAACCATCATCACCTTGTGTCTCAGCAAGCAGTCTGTGACCATTTTACAAAATGTTCCTCCAAGAGAAAAATTCCTGGGGCACCTGCTGATGCTTCATTACCCAGCCACATCATTAGAAAACCAAGGTGCTTTAGATAATACTTCCAAATTAGTAGTCAACAAAATTGGTAGTATTAATTAGTACAGGCTTAATAATATAATATAATTTAATGACAGCTACTTTCATCTAAGTCACTTAGAGTACTTGCATACTTGCAGAACTTTATATACAAGCAGTAATTATTTATTCCTCTATCAATCTTGTCTCCTGTTGATTTATTACCTTATTGACATCAATGAAGATACAGTAGACAGTCCCCTCATTTGTCCTGTTTCCTTCATTTGCTCTGTTCATCATTTTAATTTGATATTTGGTTAGTTGAGGGGCAAATATTTAAGTCTTCCTAAAATTGACTGCGCTATAGCTAGATACGTCTCCTAGTTATTGCCCCTTGGACATCATCCCCAGTACGTGAAATCTTGACTCCAACTGTGAACTTCAGCAGCAGTAACTGACCAGCATCTTCACAGAAAAATAAGTGGAAGAGGTTCTTATTCTATGATTCTAAATATCCCCCAAATGCTGCATCCAAACACTGGGAATTAGGCATGCTTTTGTGTCTATGGAGCACAGACTGAAGCAAGGTCTTCCTAAGATCTCCAATTGTTACAATAATGTGATTACTAGATGCTGCTTTTCACAGTGCTAGCTACTGGGGAAGGTTTGTGGAGATTAAAAACACAGGGAAGGCAGGCAATCTAGATGAGCTTAGAATGAAGTACTTAAAAAATATCCCAAATTCTTGCTTGTTTTTCATCATATATATTTTGTTGTTAATCTCTAGAACAGGTGATTTGCAGGTTAAATCCCATTTTCCTTCCCTGTATACTAAATTCATCTTTGGTAAAACATGCACAAGTCCATTAACTTCGATAGAGTTACATTCAGTCACTCCAACACTGAATCTGTCCCAATGGGTTAATGCTGTAAATCTATCCTGGAAGCAATGGTTATAGGAGCATTGTTTCTGCTCTGAAATTTTCAGTCTTTTCAAAGACGTCAAATTAGAGGAGCTGAGGAATGTTTTT
The DNA here is from genome assembly GCF_026119805.1 of Tympanuchus pallidicinctus. NCBI lineage: Eukaryota > Metazoa > Chordata > Aves > Galliformes > Phasianidae > Tympanuchus > Tympanuchus pallidicinctus. The sequence continues at coordinate 31,578,117 of NW_026294769.1, forward strand.
AGTACCTGCACCAACACATAATTCTAATTACAGAAACACTTTTTAGTTCTACCTCTTCTTTACTCCACAACCTTGATTCTTCTAGATTCTCTTCTGTCTCACATTGTCATTTGCAGCCCATCTCCACTATCTGAGTGTGGTAAGCAATACTACACACACTGCTGCCTGTAGCCATGGCATCTCAGTCTGAGGTGGCCTTGTCAAATCTTATCAGCTAAGTAAGGTTGGGTCTCATTAGTATTTGGACAGAATCCCTTGTAGGAAGGCTATGAGTGCTCTACACACTGGTTCTTGGACATCTGTAGGTGCCATTCCTTCATCCCAAGCCAGTGCCCTGAGTAATCTTAAGTGATGCTTTAAAACATTGTCCTGTGGCACTGTGCTGCTAAGAGGGCCATCACTGGCTCATGTGTAAAATTGAAGTGAATCTTACCCAAATGTGGAAAATCCTTCATCTTTTCAGCTGTAATTTGCCTGTCTTCCCAGCTGATCACAGCATAGGATATAGAACGTGTTTTTTTTAATACAACTTTGCCTCTGTTGCATTGAATATTACTGCTTCAGCAACACATTCATTTACAGAACAATATGGAAGCTCTCTGGTGTCCAATTTAATGCCTATAAATTTGTCTGCATAATCTTTAACCAATTGGATAGCTAAAATATTTGCCTTAAATTTCAGTATTCTTGTGTTCTTTTGAAGTACGGCTCTGATTGTTTTATTTTATTTTATTTTATTTTATTTTATTTTATTTTATTTTATTTTATTTTCAGTGAGAAGTGTTAGTGTTAGGAAGCAGAATTCTGGGGGCATTTGGAAAAAAAAGCAGATCTTCTGCAGACTGGTTGAGATCTGCAGCCAGATCTGCAATAGCATCCAGAGATCAGCTTACACCAACCATATTAGTTTTTGTCTCTTCTGGGAGAGCCAGTGTATCACCTCAGTTCAGGTATTGAGTCTGTGTTAGGGTAGGTTCTTCCTCTTCTCTGGTCTATGCCAATATCACAGCCTTCCTCACACACTGGGTTGGTAGGCAAAGCCATCTTCCTCCAGATCCCAGAAAGGGATCATGTCAGGATTTCTGTGCAAGTCCTTTTTGTGACTCAGAGGGGAATGGGAGAAAGGAGGAGGATTTGATTGCTTTCTTATGACAGTGTTTTATCATGTTGTTTCCTTGATGTTTCATTACTTATTTCCCTTCTGTGCAGAAATGAACTTACCCATAGGAAAGCCTCTAACCATCTATTCCTCTCTGTCACTCCCAAACCATGCTTACTCCTGGAGGAAATCTTGAGAGTGAGTAAACAACATTATGAAGGTTCTTCTGCTGTGAAGGCGAAAAAATCCCCTCAGGGATTGAAATGCTGCTTCAAGATTTTTGGGAACAGCCAAGGTTTGTCAGGTTGGTACTTTTGCTCCTTAGAGGGTGCCAGGCTGGACAGGGTTGCCCTGAGGTGCATCTGTGCAGGATGAGGTTCATCAGACAAGAACAGCATATGGTGTGTTTGCATATGGTGTCTTTATTCAGTTCACGGTACGGAGATCTTACTGATACCTCCGTCCATCCCGGTTAATAAAGGGCAGACAAAAGGGAAGGATTTGCTCAGAAATCATGACGTGGTCTTTGCAAAACAATAAGGAGACTGAAAACTATTTAAAGGCAGAGCATAGCAAATGTTCAGTTAATAAGGGCCCCAGAGGATCTGAAGGATTTTAGTTCAGGGCTGAAGATTATGTAGGCAGTTGTAGCCCTTTAAGGGATCTAGGAATATTGAGGGTGAGGAGAGGGAATGCATTTAATCCCTTCACAGAGTACACAGGAGAATTACATGCATACACACATTGCTGATGCTCAGCATCACATTCCAGGATTGAATATAACTTTGTTCCCTATCTAGAATTTACCCACCAAACAGAGAGGTTGAAAGGCAACATTAATTACACATCTGGCCAGCACGTAGTGATGCTTAGATATTGAGTGTCATATAAATGCAAAATGTTGCTATTCTACAGGGTGACTTCTCTACACGTGTAGATTAAACAATGGCTTTGCGCAAGAATAAAATCTGCAGTGCTGCTGATGAAAAGAGTTAATTGTACGGCTGCAGAATTATGGACAGTGTGGTTTTACTGAGCTAAAAGATGAGGACAGTGATTCATGGCTGCACCCATGCTCTCCATCATGAAATATAAATTTAAAATAATTGTATTATGGTAGGCTACCTGTATTGTTACATTCATAATGGATATCACACATCCGTCCTTGCTCTGTGTTCCAGGCAAGGCATGTTAGAGAAACTATGGCAGTATTTTTCTTTTAGGTCTAACAATCTGTCAGTATCAAATTCTCTTAGTCAGTAGGGAGCATATAGTGTTGATTTACTGAAAATCTGGGATTATGTCTGCTCTGTGGTGAGCGCAGATTTAAGAGGGGAGAGGTAAGGGGTCTCCAAAAGGTGAAGAAAAATACAAATGAAACCTAGCAAGGAAAAAATAGCTTGACAGTTAAGATGCAGTACAGTCACCGTCAAGTCTTCTTGAAGGAAAACCTGAGCATGCAGGCGTGCTCTGAGCACCGCACACTGTACCTTAAGCAGCCCATTCAATTACCCACTTCGCGACATAGAACTGGAAATGTGGATCTTGTAGGAACTGCAGAAAAAAAATGAAAAAGCTCTAGCTCTTCAGCCTCAGAAGAAATCTTGGAATTTCCTTTGCTGGATACAGTAATGCCTTTGGTGGCGCACAGAAATGTAGGGTGCAAACATCTAAGGACAGAACACAACGATAGAGGATTTCCCTTCTTTTTTTGTTCCATTTGCTGCCAACTTTGTTAGACAAAGGACAGCAACAGCAGGGAAAGTAGCTCTGAGGGTTGATTTGGACACAGCAACTTCACTCCCATGTAGTTCTTGGTTTGCAGGGACCCTCCTTGGCATGGCATGGCATGGCATGGCACGCTGCACGGAGTTTCCCCAAGGCTCAGTCCTGTACTGAGTCAGACCAGAAAGATTGTGGATACCAATTCAGGCTGTGTCATTAAGGACCAAAAGCTGCAGCCAGATGAGTAGTAAAGGTGTTGTAGTCACAGTCCTGCCCTGGTGGAATGGTGCCTCCTCCATCACAAAATGCAATTTGGCACTAATTGGTATCTTTAATAGCAGTCTAGCAGCAAGCCCATCAAGGCATGCCTTCGTCCTTGCTCTGGGCTTTCCAGGCAGACTGAGGAAGCTTTCATTGCTGCTGCCTGCGTTGTAATTGTTCTGGGGATAAGAAAAGGATTTCCAGCTCTGGTGTGCCAATTGTTGCCCTTCAATAGCCACAGAGTCACAGCAATATTAATTAAAAAAAACCCCTAAATATCACATTAGTAGCCAGAGTGCAAAAAAACATAAGCAATTGAAAAAACACCCAGCAAAAGCTTAGTGTGATGAGCATCCAGTGTGCAGATTTCACTTCGTTTTAATGGACAAAGAGGGGAGATTCATTTGTAGAGAAGAGAAGTAACCCCCAAACCTTATAACTCTTCTCTGCTATCAAACACTGCAAAACTTCATGGGATTTATTATATTAAAAAAAAAAAAAAAAAAAAAAAAGGGAAAAGAAAAAGAAAAAAGACAAAAAAAGGAAAAGAAAAGGACTGCTTTCCCTTTAAAAAGAGAGGAGCGACTTGGTCTGATGCTGCCGCCTTTATCAGCCATGAAGTTCCCAGCAAGGTGCTGTTAGTGCCTGATTAAACCTCATACCAATCTCTGTCCCCCATGGTAACCCAGAAGACATCCACTGAGAGTGGCAGCTCTTATTCATTTTAATTGCCAAGGATCTCTCTGTGATGGCCAGTTTTCTTGTCTCTCAAGGACTCGAATGGAAATCCATCTGATTACATGAGCATTCCGGGTGCTCTGACAGATCTGAAATATGAATATGGAGATGGCATTGTGCTCTGCACTGACTCCTGAAACCCCAATAGTAAATTATATCTGCCACTAAAACAATTTCAGGGCACAGTACAATTCACATAAAAGCCCATTTTTTTGTAATGGAACACAAATTATTAATAAATCAGTCCAAAGAAGGAGAAGAAATTGAAAAATAGATTTCATCTCTTGGCATTTTTTGTGGAACATCAGAAACACAAATGCACACAAACATACATGTGGTCTCCCTTTCCTGTCGTGCACCTTTTTGTACAGCTCTAAGTGGAGATTACACAAAGAACAAAAAGAAATCCCTTGGGGCTACCGTAGCATTCCTGAAATTAGCCACAGGTCCTTTCGCTGTAAGCTTAACATCCAAAGAAACACTGTATGAGAAATACAAAGCCCCAGATGAAAGAATAGGGGAGATCAGTCAACACAAAGGAGATGTCCCGTCCCTCGGGTGGAACAGCCTCTGGTTATGCCGAGCCCTGTGGATGGACACCTTTATTATCACAACAAAACAGGTAGCCCCGATGTGCACACAGGGTACAGCCCATCTTCCTCCCATGTCCCTCTGCCACACGTGTACTGGTGGCACATCACCTTTCCAAGGAGACTTACCCCTCCCTGGGTGTGGCCACAGCATCCACTAGGAACCCAAACTACCTGGGAGACAGATCGACTGCCTGTATGCAGCCCTATAAAAACGAGGCCAGGCCCAGCCGTGGTGCTCTGCTGCCAAACACACCAGAGCGGTGTTTGCCTGTAGGTCAGAAGAGGGGTGGAGGGTAGGAAGGAAGTCTGTTCAAACAAACGCAAACAGCCCAGGGCATCTCCTGAGCACAGCAGCACCCCGCACTGGCCTCCACACGCATTCAGCCATCATGCGGGGACAGATGGAAACTGACAAAACAGCATGCCGGTGTTCCCAGCCCAGCCTGCACTCACTGCTCCGCAATGTGCTGACATGCGAGAGGAGGACGAGGCCACACAGGCACCTGGACTCAGCAAACATCCGCTGGCAGACAGGGAGGCCAGCAGGGGTACGTGCGCTGGGGTAGCCAAGAGCTGCAGGCAGCTGACAAAGCAGGGTGGTGACAAAATTAACATGCGTGGTGCAAGCAGCAGCATTATTATTACTACATATTTCTACTAAAGCAGCGCCTGAGGCTCCTGAGGCCTGGCTGGGCAGCCAGCTGAATACACACTGCCAAAACTGTGTCCAGAGGGCTTTAGGTCCCCTTGAAAGCAATGGAAAGAGGAGAGGAAATATAATGCACATATGGAAGGACAAGGGGGCTTAGTGGGTTTAGTGCTGCCTCAGAGGTCAGGAAATGTGGCTTGTAACCCCGGTGTTAGCCCCAGCCTGGTAGATGACCTGTGGTCCCCTGAGGGCTTCCTGTCTGCAAAATGTGAAACTTCCATATGTTTGGCTTTCCCTGGCCATGGCATCAGTTTCCAACTGGAAAATTTGCCTGGGCAGGAAGAAAAAAATTTAAAAAGAAAGAAAAGACACTGGACTTTTGTCAAAAGCTTTGGACATCTGGAGGTCAGGCCTCCTCAAAGAGGACACAGTTGATGGACACGCATGGAAAACACAACATCAATACAGCGAACTGTATCCCCAAGCACCCAGCTCCCGAATGGTGCACAAGCACCTAATTTTATTTAGAAAATCTCAGAAACCCAGTAAAACAAGGATAGTGATGCCATTTTTGTGAAGTATTTGGAGACCTGGTGGCACTAAGTGGTAGCTTTGTTCATCAGGTAGGTATTTTAGCAACTGGGATTAATACAATAACAATAATAAAAATGATAATATTTATAGTAACTTCTCTGATTCAGTCTGAACTCTGTCCTCACACCTCTCTCCTGGAGGCACTGTGGCTTGGCAAGGGTTTGGGATCTGAATGAGGCCACTGACTTCAGCCAACAGGGCACAGGTGCTGCTCCATGATCACAGATCGGAACAGTACTGCAGCCTGAAAGTTTCAATCTTTGTGCCATCCTGTTTGCAAACAGCACAGCTATCTAATGCTCCCTGCTTAGGCCAGCATTTTGCATTTATTAGCAGTAAGAGGTATAAGTGGTAATTAATTTGGTGATCCTCTGAGCCAGTGCCCGTTATCAGTTTTCTTCTACATAAAATGATAAACAAGTAGCGGTTTTTGAGACGCACTGATGTGCATACATCCAGCCGTGTTTCTGTCAGCTATACAGAAAGGATTTCCCCGAAAGGAAGAACTGCTGGGAGTGAGATTTTGGTCCAGAGAGGAGATACAGAGTCTGGGGCTGAAGGAGGTGACTTACAAATATCTCCTGTACCCAGCAGCTTTGGCATCCCATCTTCCTGCAAAAATTGCTAAGGAACCAGCAGGTCTGGGCACAGGTCCTGAAGAAAACTGTTTCCACCATTAGATAGTGCTGGTAACATCTGAGGGAAAAGATGTCTGAACCCCTGTCGTACATGTTTCCCTAAGGGGAAGAAATAATCTCATCAGTTACTCACAATTTATTCTCCAAATGCAAAACGACTATAAAAGGAGAAAATACAGTTATAGTAACTGCAGAAAAGTCTGTAGGAAGTCAAGTTTGCCATCTCCATAATTCGTTTAAGAGGTATAACCCATTCAGATTTCGATTAACTACTGAGTAACTGTTTTATTCTTTGAGTACAAGACTGACACTTTTGAATACCAGTGAGCCAGTCAATTGAATAGGAGTCCTACTCCAAAGGATTTTTTTCAGAGAGATTAGGGCAGGAGTCAGCTGTTTTCAATTTTTCCATTATTAAACCCATGCATGAGATGGTTTTTCTGGGTGCTTGTAATCAATGGAAATGTAGATATTTAGCACAAGGTGGAGGAGGACCTCAGAGAATAAAATCCCCATTTCTGCAGTGCTGTTTAGTGACCTGCACAAAGTGGGTTGATGTTTTTGCCCATTTCAAATTTGACAAGTGTTCAACGCACAAAAACTTGATTCTGCAAAGACCAGTCTTCAAGTTGAGAGTGTGCCTCTCTGCTTTGCTGAATAGGAACAAAAATTATCACCACAGTTGTCACCAGTTTGTGTTTAGCTCAATGCTATCAGTTGAGGTTTAAGATTGTACAAGACAAAAATGAATAATAGTAGATGCAACCTAGCTAAAATATGATTACAGAATTTTAGCAGGGAGGAATGAAGCTTCTATTATTGCTACAGATTGTGTGCCTGTTTTGTACATAAATAGTGGACTATTTATGTGTAATATATCAAACAAGAACATTTGAGGAATTTGTTTTTTTTTTTTAATGAGATGACAGCTCTAGAAATGTTTTTCCAGGATGATTCAATGGGGTTGAGCCTTCTTTCCTTCTTCTTCTTATCTTCCTTCTTTCTTTCCTTCCCTCCTTCTTTCCTCTTAAAAAGTACTAAGTGAATTTGCCCAGGGGAAGGCACAGTAAGAGATTCTGCTATGAGCCAATCTCCAGTAACATGAATCCCTGGAGCAATGGGATAAAATTGAGAAAGAGAATATTTAGGCTGAATATCAGGAAAATGTTCCTAATGGTTTGGACTGCTTGAGCAGTGGAACTGTCTTTCAGGCAAGCGATGGAAACACCAACATTTGACTCACTTGAAATTGGACTGGACAGCGTGCTGGCAAGTGTACTGGAGGAAAAGATGCTGCTCTGGAAGGAGAACGGTTTCTTGGACACTTGAGCTCTGTGACTCTGTTAAATCTTCCAAAGAGAAGAATGTGAGGAAAGAAAATATTAGGAATCACCCAGGGACACAGCTAATCCTGCAGACATAACACTCACATTGACTTCAGGAGAAGTTACGCACACGGTGATGATGAAGATTGTGCTTGAAGTGGAAAGATGGTATCAGCAACAAAGAAGTGGCCATGGCAAGGGATTGCTTCTTGTCCCTGCATATGAAGGGGACCAGGCAGCAGGGATGGTGGGAGGATAGGAGTCTCCCAGCCCTCACTGGCTGGGAACATAAGCACTTGTGGAAATAAACAGCCGGAAAGAAGAGAAACTCAAACCCAGGCACCATCTGCTGCCTCTATGTACACTGCAAGGTATCCCTTCTCCTTAGTGTCTCGTTGAAAAAGCCATGAAAGTATGTCATGTATTTGTCTCTGCTGCCTGTTTTGTATCCTCTTATAGTGAAGAGATATCACAAATGTACATAGCATTTCAAACCTGTGGTGGAACTGCTCTGAACAAAGCAGTGAGTTTCTACCAGGGAGGCAGCTGCCCTCTTTGGCCCTGCTGCTCCTTTGGTCAGGGCATGTCTCACTGCTCTCTGCAAGGCACAGCCAAGAACAGAGTTAGATCTCTGTTGTTGATTTAACTGATCCCCAGTTCCTTTCTTTCTCCCTTTGCATATGGATGTAATATATACTCACAAGCACTTTTTCTGCTGTATATATATAAAAATATATATATTATTTTTCATTTCCAGTCACGACAATTTTCTGGACAAAACAATTATTATCCAAATGTCCTGAGAACTAGTCTCCAATGAGACCATTTTCCTGAACACGTACAGACAAAGGAAATGATTTCCTTACTGAAAGAAATCACTTCAAAGCACTCAGACCAGACCCTGCTCCAGCTCAGGTTTCCTCTCTGTGCAGCAGCTTGGACAACAGCTCTCACGGAGAGCCAGGCTCCCTGTGCCTGGTTTGAATTTAGACTGATGTGGGCAAAGACTAGCAGAAACTCCCAAACCAGCCCAGTCACCTCTTTTTCTGTTCCCCCTGCCTTCCCACACATGGAGTCCTTCCTCCCTTGCAGTTTTTGCTGTTTCTGAAGTGTTTATGGAGTTCTTGATCATACGTCCTTAACTGTCAGTGCCCTAAACAGCACTGATAAAAAACTGTTTTGGCATGGATATGTTGATCTGACACTCTTTCTTTCTTGAAATCAGCTTAGTTAAAACTCTCCCCGGTTAATTATGACCCTCCTAGTACTGTTTCTTGTGAAGGTGAGGTAGAGGGCAACAGTACTCATGAGGATGAAATAGATTGAGAATGATTTTGCATGACAACTGCTGGGGATCCAATATCTTTCTGCTGGTGTTGCTTACAGAAACAATAATGCCTGGAAACCGTCCAATACCTGTGTGTTGGCCCATCTTCAACACATGCCAAATTCTTCTCTTGTGGGACAGCCTGGGCACAGCCTACGTATATTTATGTGTGATCTCCTAGTCAAACTGTGATCTATTTTTGCCAGTCTCCTGAGCACAGTCCTTCTTTCCTAATCCTGAATGTCATCTCAAACTAGGAAGAGGCCAATTGGTCTGGGAAGTATTGGATGGTGTTGCCTCTACACACCTTTCTGGAAAGGAATGGGTGGTGTTGCCTCCATATGCCTTACTGTCTGTATAGAATGTGAGAATCACGTAGCAGGCCTCGCTGGCTTAGATCATGTCAGGAGGAGTGTGAGTCATTATTTCAGCATCTATAGAGAAGCATCTACAAAGGAGGGGCCTCTGTTCAGAGGCTTTGCCTACTGTTTTTTACCTCTGCTGATGGCTGGAGGGGAAATGTTGGCTCTGTCTCCTTAAGTCTGATCTCCTTCCAGATACCGTCTGTCCATAGGACACCAGGGGGGACATGCCTTACACATACAAGAGCACAGAGACTGCAGTGGTTCTCATCTGTCTAATGAATCCCATAGTTCCCAGTCTATTGATGCCTCCTTCCAGTAGGACTGGGGAAGGTTTTAGGGAGTGCTGGAAAGCATCTGAGCAGGGTTGAGATGGCAAGAGGCAGGCCAATGGAGACCAGAATTCAAGAGATGTGGATGACATCACACTTAACAGCCTTATATTCAGTCATGTTATACATGTGACATCTGTCCTTCATCAAGATTACCCTTTGCTTCCTCCTTCTATAAATTTGGGTTTCAGCAATAGCCCACATATACTTTCCATGCAGTGAAGAACTACTGTGACTCCTGAACTGTGTAGAGGACTCCTCTTTCTGTCGTTTATCCAACCGTAGGCAGTGTCCAGCATACACTGAAAGAAGACAATAAAATACCCCTCCTTCATTCAAAGGATCTGTACTTACTGCCAAAATTTGGCTTACAGCATTCAAAGGAAGGATTTGGGACATCATAGACGTCCACCATTATCCTCATTTTGCATTTTCTACTAAAACATCTCAGTCTTGGTCCCAAGACTACCTCCTCTGGCCTAATTAAACACCAGTCAACTAGAGTATATGCACGATTTTACATACCAGTAAAGCAGAAATCCTATATTCCCCTGGTCATGGCTGTACTGGCAGTGGTCTGGTTGAACCTTCGGACCACATCTGAAGCTTGAATAACAGCTGGTCTTCAACAGAAGGTTCTATCCAAGCTGTGTATGTTGAGGAACTGTCTGCCACTTCACTCAGCATCATATCACTGCTGCACTGTTCTCCAGAGGTCAACACCTGTACTCAAACTGGCAGGCCACTGTAACCTTTTCTCTCCCTCCTTGCATGTCTAAGTCCAGACTCAGATATCCCCTGCTATCTCCATACCTCTGAACTTGGTTCTGTTCCACACTTTTGCTTTATGCATATTCTTCCTTAAAGTACAAAAATCCCATTTAAAGTAAGACCTCTAACACTTCCTGAGGATCCCTTGAAGAAATGCCTGTCCTCTACTACTTACTTCCCTTTGCTTTTTTTTTTTTGACAGTCTCCATTAAATCCTGAAAACATGCTGGGGAATTGCCCTGGCCCTAGATCATGCCAGTGCTTTACTCTCTACATAGCATCCCAGTTGACAGGTAGGTGAAATTCAAGGTTGCGGTCACTACAGCCAAAGGCCAGGATATTTAAGAACAGACTCTCTACCTCCAATCTGCTGTATGAACTATTCTTAGCTGGAAGCTGGAACCAAATGCTCACTGGGCACTCCAGGTTCACACCTCTGGATACGCCCCTGACAGAAATATGCTTCAGCGTGAACTTGGCCACATTTAGAAGGAGCTGTAAGATACACCTCTTTGCCCAGGCCTTTCCATCTGTTTAAACTGTGAAATCCTGGGTTCCTTGCTGTCTGGTCAGATTAAAAGCTGCTGGCAGTGGGAGAGCATGACAGTTTTTTTCTCTTACTTGGAATGATAATTACCCAACATAATCCTCATAAAAAAGCTCATAATCCATGATGATGAGTGTGTGCTAAGTGCTCATAATAACTGAAATAAATAAGAAGAGGTCATTAATAATAAAGCACAGTTTGGATTACAGCATTCAAGAATGTACAAAATGAAAGATGGAGTTGATAAAGGAAAGTGGATAATGGTCCTCTACACTCTGGAAGAAAGATGCTGTATGGTTGGAGATATCATCTTTGTGTCGAAGAGGGATCACCAGTACATAGCAGAGATTTAGTAATAACTGGCGCAGTTTGTGAAGAAAGAGGTGAAATAAAGACAGGTCATAGTAGACTTAGAGCTGCCTGGGTCCCCAAGCTGGGCTCACCGGCTGCTTTATAGCCCACTTTCTTGACAAGGTGAAACTTCCCACAACCAGGAGAGCTATCACATACTTGAAGATGTGGTATCTTTAACTCTGCCACACCATTTCAGTCCTGTACATTTTAGTAGAAGCTTCCAAGAAGGCCTGGGTGGTGTGCATTAAACACTGCCTCTGGCTCACTTGGGCCAGCATCTGGATTCCTGAAAGAAAATCATCATCCCCCAGATCTTCGTCCTCCAGATTAGTGGCTCTTCCCAGCCCCTGAGCTTATTTTGTGCAGGGACAGTATGGACAAGGAACTCCTCTTGTTGTCCAGAAGCTAATGAGCTTCTGGGTTCTTCCCCAACCCAGGCTGACTTCCCAGTGGCCATTTGCTCAGACCGTGCCAAGAACAGATGAAAGCTTAGACCACAAAGACATAGGACTGATTACTCCTGTGGAAGATGAAGGAAGACAGTATAACCAATACTGCTACTATAGCTCACTAGGAGCTGGACCAATCCTCCTGGTATAAAAAAGAGAGCTGCAATTTAGAGTTCTTGTTGAAATTAAGATGTAGGTACACTTGTACAACTTGTAAGTGAGGGATTGGAAGTCATGGCAAACTTCAACTATCACTTTCCTGTTTATATTCACAGCTTGCTGTTTTTCTAGGCTCAGCCCTCGTTTTGCTGATGAGCTAAAAACCTTAAACCTCAGTAGAGCAGAATTTAGTAACTTCTGCCTTTAAATAAGATTTCAGCCAAAGGATAAACTCCTATTTGTGCGTGCAGCTCACCTGGAGGAAAGGTTTGGTGAGCAAAAAAACCTGGAGGGAAGATGTGTATTCATGGCAGCAAAAGCCTTTTCCCAAGCCTGCCGATGTGAGGGGAAGCTTGCTGGCTGCAGAGGGAACATCAGGCCTGACTCCAAGCTTGTGTAAAAAAGTCATGTTGGAGCATGTTCAATTAATTACTGCACACAGGAGAAGGAAGGGTCAAAATGATGGGGTCTGTGAGGCTGCTGCCCACGCTTAGGGCTGCATGGAATTTTGTGGCTCCCTTGGGGCTGCTCGAAGCAGCGCCGTGCCTCAGGCACACCCTTGCTGTCTCTAGAAACACAGAAAGCTCAACGAGAGTGTCTGTGCATAGGATGTCCCCTATGTTTCCTCTCTTGTGCTGTTCATTTTTTTCAGACCTGCAGTGGGGGCCCACTGTCACTCAGCAGTACTTTAGTTTGTACGCCCCAAAGAAGACTTTGTTCCTACTAAGAAGGCCTAAGAACTGGATGTGTGACTTCTCTGTGTGCAGGAATTCCTGAGTACCTTAGGGGAATTGGGGTGCAAAATGTCTTGCTCCCACTGTTGAGAAACCCCACGGGTATGGCCTCTGTCTAGCCCAAACACAGGACTTCAGTTCTCCCCCTGAAAAGAGCAGTATCATGAGCATATGGTTAATGACTCATCCCAAGTGGAAAAACAGTGTTTGTTATATTTTATGAAAATTTTATACATCTAAGGTACTGTACATCTGTTGCTATTTAGGCTGACATGTATGTAGAGATTGGCAGAACAAGTTCTCTGTAGGGATGACTGAACTCCAAACCAAACCACAGAACTTTCAAACACTCAGGCTGCTTCTTGAAGGGGAATGAAGGGAAGAAAAAAAAAAAAAAAAGAGGATGTTTTTCTGCTCTGTTGAAATGCTGCCTGACTGAGCAATATGCAAGGAAGACACTCTTCAGCTCTGTCTAATCTGTGATAGAACAGAGGCTTATTTATGGAGAGGAGCCTTCCCTCATCATGCAGCAAATCACTTCACAAGGAAGAGCTTGTTGCTGCGCCAAGCTTTTCTCTACCCATGGCTCAGGGAAGGGTCAGAAAGTTAAAATCCTTGTCTGCATCCTACAGCTCCCCTCTGAATCCTGTCTTCTGGAACCTTTTCTCAGACCTGGTCCTGACTCCTTCCTGTCTCACAGTGAGGCTAAAGGTTGCTCTTGGGTTGTTCTTACAACTTTCTGGCAGCAGCATCTGGGTGGCAAGAAAGCAGGGAGACTTACCGGTTAGCCTGGAAGACTTCCGAGGCTTTCTGGGGAGGTGCTGAGTGAGTTGACTTCAGTGGAAAGTCATATTTTCCTCTCTGCATCTGTAAGAGTTTCTGTGGACTCCAGCGCAAAGTCCCCTGGGGTGGACGACTAAGTGCTGAGAACAACTGAGGACATGCCTGCTCAGTCCAGCTTGCTTCTCTGTGAAGAGGAAGATGAAGCAAGTGGTAAAAGAAATGCTTGCTTAAACATCTCTTATTTATTAGCCGTGTCAGCCCAGTCCTGCCAGGATAATTACAATGGGCAGAAAACTATCCCTCATCCAGCTCTCAAGCTGGCACAGCCTGTGTCTGCTCAGGGTTCCTTCAGTTGTAATCTGTTTCTAATCTAACCCCTAGAGCACAGGGACTGGAAAATAAAGTCCTTCTCCTACATACTGTGTTGTGAGGAACCCTGCTGTCTTGCTGTGTGTTTCTGGGACAGATTAACATAAGAATGTCCATGCTGGATCAGACCAAAGTCTGTACAACCCACTGTATAACAGTGTCCTATTTTTTATAATAACCAAAGCAGAAGCCTGTGAAAAGGTATAAACTGATATCTCCACTGAGTGCTCTCCCATCCTCCGGCCATTATTAGGATAGAGCTTCCTGGACTAGTTGTGTTTTTGCAGATTTATTGATCTTCAGTGCATTTGTCTGCCATGAAATTGCACAGTCTTCCCAGGAAGCCATCTGAACTTCTCAAGTCTGACACACCTTGCAGTAAGAAGCTCTAAAACTCTTTGTTTCGCTTGCTTTGATCCTGTTTTCTGCTATTGCCATTTGATGCCACAATCTTAATGCTGATGAGAAGGAGCAATGTGTGTACAGAAAGCAATCCTTGCCCAGAAAACTCATGTGAAAACAGGGTGACCACCAAAGATGGAGAATTATTGGTTGGAAGTGACAGTTGAGATTGGTCATTGACTGAAGCACTCCTTTGGCAAATATGGCAGAGATTTGGTTTGGTCTGGTTCAGTTCAGATGGCAGGATCAGCAGGAGAGCCCACGTGGTTAACTCTGTCACAGAGCATTTAAAACCATTTCAGTGGAAAGAGCAGTATGAACACGGTGAGACTGAATGTGGTGGTCAGAATCAGGAGGCTGCGCAGCCAAGTATGTTGGGTATGTATGGGTATGGGGTGGATGACCTGGTAGGAGCTGGTATGAACAGCTTCAGAACCCACTGCATTCTCTACTGGAGGGACAGGAATTGCAGCAACCCATAAATCTGCCTGTCCTGGTTCTGCTGCTACTTGCACTGCCTCCAGGCTTGAGACAACGGAGCGTAGTGCTTTCTTGACTTCCACCCAACAGAATGGCAACTTACAGACAACTTATGGGCACTTGACTTTTCTCATACTTCCCTCTTTTTTTTTTTTTCTTTTCTTTTTTTTTTAATAAAGAAGATTTTTTCCCCCTTATTTTTTTTAATGTTTTTTTTTCCCCCCTTTCTTTTTCCCCTTTCAGATTACTTTTCAAACAAATGCCTTGATATTCACTTTAGTAGCATATATCCACGGTGTTGACCTATCAGAACAATAATAACACAGTTTCTATACAGAAATAGCTTGGCCAGAAGCTTTCTGGCTAGCAAAACAAGCAGAATAACTCTGTCGTCCCCACCCAGTACATAGTAGACATATAACAACATTTATGTAATTTGACAAGGCTTGCAGCTCCACCAGCAAAGGCGAAAGCTAGAATGATCCCTTTGTTGCTGTTGCTAGAGATTATAGCACCGTAGGACATAACAGTACCAACAATGTAGTGCAAGCCAGATTTGTACTTAAAGACGTTGTGGACATACTTTGCTATTACGGCTATCTAGTATTTCTCATAAAAGACCCTCATTTATACTTTGTCTCAGACTGCATCTCTCCCAAATGTCAGAGTTTGGCGTGATATCTGAAATGAAGAACATCCATCCCTGAAGACCAGTGCTTTTATGGGCTTGAATACATCTTAAAATATAACAAATTATCTTTCTTTATAGGCTTAGCAGCAGGCACAGTCTACCAAATCCTTTTAAGTAAGCAGTAGTGCCTCAGAACCTAAGGACTTTTTGGGAAGCAAGTTTCTTGTTGTTAACCCTTTGGATAAAGTCAGGCTTCTTGCTGCCTCCTGAGATGAACTGTAGCAAATGGAACAATGCTATGAAAAGAATAAACACAGAACACACAAATCCAGCAGTATTTCTGTTGCTACCTTTGATGACTATTGCACTATATAGGAGTATTAGGCAACTTGGATAACACTTCAAGTATTTTAATTCCATGACTTTACATCTGAAACTGATAAAAATCTTGACTGGAATGGTTCAAGAATGTGTTTGCATGAATAAAATAGTGGAAAATAGATTTAACATTCACACAAATAATCTAATTCCCTTCTTGGAAAAATTCTGATACTGTAATTTCTGCACTTCTTTGACTAAAATTTGGCTGTAGTGAAGCTAATGTCTGATCTCTGTCTTAGCCTTCTCCAGTGATAGAAAAAGAGAGTAATTCTGATTTTTCTGTATTAAAATAACATTTTCTGTAAAATGCTGGTAACGTATCTAATTTAGCAAGAGATTAAAAATTAAAAGGGCTTCTACAGATCATTGGAACAATGAGGCTTGTTACTGAAGGCAACTAAAACTGAGCTGCTCAGTTGAGGCCTGAAAGAAATTTCAGTCACCCAGGACATGGAGAAGTTAGCTAATTATCGTATGAGGAGAAAACCGTTTCTGTGCAGATGGGGCAGAGTAGTGGTGTCCACTGTAGAGTAGTGGTATCCACTGTAGCAGGTAAGCAGCCCTGTATGCATGAGGTACGAGACAGGTGTTACAGCCATCTCTCATTTTAGCAAACTATCTTCAGAAGAGCATTCCTGACACAAGGAACAGTGCCCATACCTACCTCAGCTGATATGCCAGTGGAAGTTTTCCCAAAATTGTATTTTCTCCTCTTAGTTATGCTTTGTTTTTGTTTCATTATCAGGGTAAATGCAAGTATCACAATAAAATTTATGAATTTGCTATGTCAGTGTATAAACCAAAAGAATGGCATGTCCCATGAATAATGTTCTGTTGCTGGACTATTTTCATAATGTCAGATTAGTTGTCTTCTAATGGTGTCCAGTTTGATTTTCTCTTTTTAATCTCTATCCTTGACATTATCCAACCTGAATGCCTGCAGCAACCACTTCTACCAGCTTCCAGTCCTGTACACGTAGAGCATTACTACATAAAATAAAATAAAATAAGAAAAAGAACCCCTTAAAATAGGAAACCCAGTCAAACTGAGCTGATTTTCAGACCAAATGGGTTTGCCTCAGCTTGGCACTTTGAAGTTTTCATTTCATTTGGTCCAAGCTATGGCTCTTTGTCCTGTAGTGCTCATAACTCATGTACAACAAATCTGAGAATATCATGTCGTTATTTTTTGTTTCCAGTATGTTGTGATAGCCACCTGTGCTGAGAACATACTTCTTATTTCAGCCTGCTAGGCACCTTTTTCTTTTCTTCAAAATATTACAGAAATCTACTCCTCAGTTCTTCCTCCTTCTCCACAGATACTCTGTGTTTCCTTTCCCTTTTCTCTAAGCGCTGGTTGCTATTTGTGTTGATGCCTTGCTTGCCACTTCCTCTAGGTTTCTTTTCCTCAGTTTTCCCATCGTTTCTTTTTTTTTGCTTGTCAGTGTGGACTTGATATTTCATGGGCTTCTCCCTTCTTTGCAGCTTTCAGGAGAAATCTTTACTCATTTTGCATCCCCACGAATCTCTGAATCATAGAATCACTAAGATTGGAAAGACCTCTAAGATCATCCAGTCCAACCGCCCACCTACCACCAATATTGCCCCACTAAACCATGTCCCTCAGTACAGCATCTAAATGTTTCTAGAACATCTCCAGGGACAGTGACTCCACTGATTCCCTGGGCAGCCCATGCCAATGCCTGACCACTCTTTCAAAGAAGAACCTTTTCCTAATATCCAACCTGAGCCTCCTCTTGCACAACTTCAAACCATTCCCTCTCATTCTATCTCTACTTAAGCAGGAGAAGAATCCGACTCCCACTTCTCCTTTCAGATAGTTGTGGAGAGTGATAAGTTCTCCCCTGAGCTTCCTCTTCTCTGGACTGAACACTCTCAGCTCCCTCAGCCTCTTCTCATGAGACTTGAAAGCTGAGGAGGACAACCATCACATCAGACATGTTTTTGATTAATATGTTTGGGTTTTTTGGTCTATTCTTTGGTTATTTGCACTCTGAGCTCTTACAGTATGTGTTGTATTTGTTTTGTTGTCGTTGTTGTGTGGAAGTTACTCAGGAAGATTACATATACAATCAGAAAAGCCATTTCCTGTATAGTTTCTGTCTTTTCTCCAATAATGAACTGTCTAATTTGAAGCCGTTTGTGTCTCACTTTCAAAGGAATAAAGCCATTTTTAAATATTCTCAGACCTTTTGCTGGTTTAGACCTTAGTTCCATAGTCGTAATTCTACTTATCCATCCAGCTCTTGCCAAGATTACCAATGGCACTCATGTTCTTCAGGTGAGTTGCTCTTCCTTAGTAATGCGGAGTTGGACTCATGCAAGTGAAAGAGTACTGTTACCACTGGAGAGCACTGTTATACAGCTACAAATTCTAATTTATGTCCATCAGCTCCCTACTCAAAATCCCCTTCTGTTCATTGTTTGCTACATCTAGCAAGTATTTGACCACCATTGGTTATTTGAAGAGCTGAAGAAAGTTTTTCTGACGCTCCTCAGAGCTGCAGACTGTTATGCTAATTTCCACATTACCTGTCCTTGTGTACTGATGGGACAACAGCCTTAAATATGTTTGCCATCAGAGGTGGTCTCAAAGCACAGGAGACCTTTCAAAGCTTTTCATGCTCTCCTATCTCATACACAGAAGGAGCAAAGAAGTCCTTTTAACAGTGGTAATTACTGCATGCATCCATTTCATCACTTCCCCCTCATCACTTTCTATTTCTCAAGGAGAGGAGCAGCTCTACTTTTGAGCTAAGCAATCAGTGACAACTTGCCTGAAATTTATCCAACTAAATATTACAGTGTAGGTGACTCTGGACTGGGTTTTCAGGGACGTGTCTGATTGCAGATGGTAATGCTCCTGACTGGCCTGGGGCAGTTGCAGTTGCTCAGGGCACCGATGGTACCTGTTACACGCCATCAAAGCTGAGTCATCTCTAGGCTGAAGCAGCCCCAGTCCTGCAGCTTTTCCTTAAAGCAGTTCTCCATCTCCAACTAGCCTGATAGTATTAACTGAGCTCACTGCATTTCACCACTTCTCCTGTAGTGGAAGGTCAAAACTGGGCACTGTCTTTCAGATGTTGTCCAACAAGTGCTGAGTAAAGAGGAGCAACTGCTTTCACTGAGAGCATTACTGCACTCCTGTTGGCAATGCCCAAGATGCTGCTGGCTTTACTTTCTGTCAGTGCGTGCTGTGGATTCACACAGTAAATCCACCAGTACCCCAGGTCCTTTGAGGCAGAGCTGTTCCCCAGGCAGCCAGTCCCCAGCCTCCTTTGCTGCCTTTCATGTCTGTGACGGCCTGAATAGCTCATTTTAGTAACTGGCTGGAGCTGGCTTGGCTTGGGATACTCTGGACTCGATGTAACATCCGGCAAAAATACCCAAAGCAGATTTCATCCACTCTGACGGGATATTTTGTACCATTGGCTGAAAACAGAAACCGGCCAGGATTGCGACCACGTCTTGTGAAGATACATTTCTAATGGCAGAAACCTTTATCACTCCAGACATACTCTGAAAATTATTGCGATCCAGACTGAATATGAATCAACGGTCATTAAATCTTGCATTGTGAGTACAAGAGGCCAGATGATACATTTTGCCAAGGTCTTTCCAGTACTTGCTGGAATGTAATGGCTCTTTAGGCTCTTTTGAGTGATGCATGTCACATACTGCACATATAAAAATGCACGAGCACTCCACGTGATCAAACCAAACCTCTGAGGGTTTCTTTGGCTCTTCAGTTGCTGAGCTCAGATCCATGAGTGGGACACAGTGCTTCGTTTTTCGGCTTGCATGGAATTGCTGACTTGTTTAATTTAAGAATTATTGGTGGGATTTTCAGAAGGGCCTTAAGTGACTTATGAACATAAGCCCCATTGAAAGTCGAATCCTACTTTCCATAAATATCGACCATATTTCTTCTGGTAAAATGTTTCTGGCTCAAGGGCCTCCTGCCAAAAACAACCTGTCTCCATTTCTAGACAACTTCACCCTGCATTTTTGATATGTGCAATATCCCTGCAGAGCAGAACATTGCAGGCCAGGAAATGAGTGTGGAAACAAAAGGAACGTAGGAAGCACTGTGGCCACGTCTGACCTGGGGGACAAGACATGGCGGGTTGCTGGGCCACGAGGGCTGCCTCCCTGGGCCTCTAGCCAGGAAACTGCGCACAGGCAAGAGCAGGAGCCCCCACCTTCTTTTTTTTCCTTCATTGACAGATATATGTTTCTAGGGAAAATAACACAGAGGCAACAAAATCTGTCAGTCACAGATTGTGACTGTTTCTCTGACGGGTTTCCATTGTCTGTCACCCAGGAAGCAGGTTGGCTGCTCGACACAGAACATGAGCAGTAAGAAACTGGGGGCAAATAGACCTGTAGCTAGAACATGGAGGAGAAGGCAGAACATTCTATTTCCCTCTTTCCTTTCTCTTGCTGCTACCTTAACCAGCAGTGCACTTGGACGGCTGATCCTTCCCCTTGCACACGTGGGTTTTTAACCATTTCTCTGATCACTGCACCAGATTTCCTGAGATACTTGATTGCCCAGACCAAATACACCACTGACTCAGTTCTTTAAAGCAAACAGAAATTCAGGATAAGCAGGATGAAGTAGGATCTCTAAAGGGAAATGTTACTGCTTCATCAGCTGGAAAAGCAAATGTTTGCTAGTGTCCTTCTGTGATCAGGATCTCATCAGTATGGGTATTCCTTATGGCCATCATCAGTTGGGCAGGGAGAAGTTTGCTACAGTGCTACAGTACCTTCCACCTTTAAAACAGATGGATACCACTTCCAAAATACTTTCCGATGTTGCCTCAACTTGGACTTCTCCAACCATCTAGAGACTCAAAATGGCTTCTTGCTTCGTAAAAATGTATGTCCATACCTTGTAATGTATGTACTGTGATGACAAGAGAATTAACATACAACTAGTAACAAATAAAACAAATAGGAAAGCTGCCATCACTATGGATATGCTTGTAGAAATTGAATAAAGAGGGGTAGGCTTTTGGGATATGATAGAGTATCTAGAGGTGTGTTAAGCTCTTGTCTTCTTGTTATCCCTATAGAATACCTGAATGGAAAAGGCTTCGGCTCCTTCAGGAGTGAGCATTCCCTTACAGAGAAAATAAGCATGCAATAATGAGGGAGAAAAGAGAGGATGAGCGTCTTCGGTATCACCTGCAGACTGAGTCTGGGTTTCCCAACTCAGAAGCTCAGATGCGGCTACCTATGGGATCTGTTCCCACCTTGTTATATGTAAAAGACCACCCAAGAGGCTGGTAAGTACAGGTTCTCTTTGTGTGGAAGAAGGAAAAGGAGACAAGAAAAAAATAACAAAAAAAAAAAAAAAAAAAAAAAAAAAAAATCTTTCCTCAGCTTCTACTTTATTTTATTTTTTGGAGGAACAGTATACTACATTTCTGTTTTACTTTCTTAACAGATACCAGGAGACTTCTTAAAGGTTATTTTTGGAAACACTACATCTCACTCTTTCCTGAAGCCCCAGTCAGGTCAGTGACACTAAGGAACAACTATTTGTACCAGACGAGCTCTGCCTCTCAACCTCTGTGTCCTGTGGAGCAGGCACTGTTGCTTGAAAGAAGAAATCTAGCAGGGCTTGTTTGGGGGTTCAATTTGTTTCCTTGTTTCCCTTTAGCAAGAGACCATGGCGATTAGCAACATTAAACGAGCTGCACAGAATCTCAGGCTTCCCTTTAGGGAGCTGCAGAGATATGGATGCCAGCTGAGCTTTGCCAGGCTGTGAAATTCAGGGGCTAGGGCTCAGAGCCGGTAGCAGTAGTGTGGGGTAGAATCTTTGCGTGCGTGATCCTCCACCCCTGACTCAGGTGCCCACATGCTCACACATACAGATGCAGGGCTGGCTCTATGCCTGTCCCCAGCGTGAACATTGCCTAATGTAAGCCAGGCACACTCTTACATGAGCAGTCCTGAAATCCCAGTCCTACTGGCCACAGCAGTTGCCTATCTGGCCTCCTGTGTAGCTGTGGGCACATAGGAGTGCAAGAGGGGCAGTATCTCACATTTTTTCATCTAAGAGTGCCTTGATCTTAAAGATGTAACCTGGGGGAGGAATACTCAGGCAGTTCCCTCTTGTGTCCCATATTTTTAATGTATAGTGGGAGATTATTTCAGTATGATGCTACTTATTGGTTTCCCTCTTCCATGATCAGTGCTGGGAAAGAGCCTGTCTATGGAAGTTTATCACCTGCTTTCCAAGTGTGCATTTGAGATGAGCCTGTGAACCACTTCCTCAGTTTGATGAAGAGCTCCCCAAAAAACTTCCACCATCTTAGTGGGATGAAGGCCCTTCTCCTGCTGGGGCTCTCCCTTTTGGTGGTAGCATCCCCTCTGGGGGTTGGAGGGACCATGAAGAAGTGGCATCACCTGGATGGCAGCTGTGGAAGCAGGAACTTGTCTTCATGCACTCAAGGATGCCCATTCCCGTTGGGTATGAACAGTTCACTGTTAGCAGCAGGTAGGATGGAAACATCATACCTACAATGCTCAATCACTATCAGCATCTGGCTGTTTTATTTATTTGTAGTTGCAGCCTTAGAAAGTCTGGAAAGGGCTTTTCATGCTAAATGAATTACGTTTCAGCCTAGATCCACGTTCACAGAGTAATCTGCTGGTTTCCCCTTTTCACAGAATGTCATACTCTGTTTACAGGTGGCAATGAACACCTATTATAATCATCGAGATTGCATAAATGTTTTACACAGTAGCGAATGCCATAGGTGGCCAAATGCTAGCAAATGCCTAAGCACACATGTCCCTAAAGTATTCAAGATAGTTAATGGCAGTGACTTGATAACAAGTGGTTGGAAAGGTTAAACAGCACTACCGACTTAAGTAAAGCAAGTGTACTCACAAAGAGGTGATTTTCAATGATTTTTCAAGTCTCGTGTCATTGAAACATCCTGATCCATATGTTGTTTTTCCACACGCTACATAGAAAAAAAAGATCTTCTCTCAAACTGGCTCTTCCCTTTCAGGAACTTTACCTCGTTTCTGTGAGTCTGCAATACTGGACACACTGGTTTGCCTGCTCTGCTTGGAGAGGAGCTACCCCCGCATGGAGAGGAGCTACCCCCGCATGAATGAGCCTTCTAATATTAGGGTGGAAAGGGCAACCTTTGAGCCAATGCAATCTCTGGTCACAAAGTGCCACCTCACTGTGCTGCAGGATATACCTGATCATAGAATCATAGACATGTTTGAGTTGGAAAGGATCCTTAAAGGTCATCGGCTCCAACCATCCTGCAATGAACAGGGACGCCCACAGCTACATCGGGTTGCTCAGAGCCCCATCCAGCCTGACCTTGAGTGCCTCCAGAGATGGGACTCATACCTTTGCGGGATGTACCCTACTGACCCTCACTCCTCCCAGGCTGGGTTTTGCAAAAGGAACAACTCTGCCACATCCAAGTCACTACAGGTGGTATGGACTTGCATACGCAGTTGTTTTTCTGAGGTCACCATGCTCTATTATGAAGAAACCTGAGCTGGAAGCCCTGCCTTACACATCTTTCAGCCTACTCTGCACATTATTCAGGCATTATAATACCAGGGTACCAAAACCTGAATGTTTCAGAGAATCTAATGCTCGTTTTCTTTTTGGCTTCTCTGAAACTTATTTAAGTCAACACCTCACATTTTAAGCTAGTGTAAGGAGTATCCACTGAGTTTTTGTTACAATGTCAAACAGGGGTTTTCTTACTTCTAGTCCAATCCTTGAGAGAGGATAGCCTACCACAGAACGTATCCTGATCCAACTGTTATGAATTATGTGGATCTGTTTATATGGATGTTTACACAATGTTTGTTAATTGTAATTACTTATCATATTTCAAGGCAGCTGCAGTGTGGAAGAGATCTACTAAATGGTTACCATTCTTCAGAAATGCAGTAAGCACCGGTTTCTAAAGTAAGACCCAACATTAATGTATACCAACGAGATTCCCCTGTGAAACAAAGCAACTGGAATGTGAGTCTGCTCCTGGCAACCCCATTCCAGCCCCCACTACCATTGCAGACATAGGTGCCATTAGCATGACAGGGTGGAAGAAGAATTTCAGCATGAAGTGTGGCAGAGATGAGCTGAAAAAGGAACACGTTGCACATGCCCTGCACTTCCAGCCTTCCTCACCCAGCTCCTTCCTGCCTCTAGCAAATGTTATTTCCTTCAGCTTCGATGTGTGGGTGCTAACAAAATGCAGACCTACAGCAATGTTTTTTCCACTTGGGGAGATAGGAAAGCTTAAATTAAGCCTTCCCAGTTGATATTTGCACTGTGTTGTGTTTGTTTCTTATTTTTGTGTAACTTCCAGCTCTGCTCATTCAAACGCATTTACTTCTCCTGCTCACCCAGCAGCAGCTCGCCATTGTCAGCTTCTTGCTTCTGTCACTGCTGGCTGTGTGAAGATGATTCTTTGCTCCACATCAAAAGCAATTTGGAGCTCATATCCTTAAATCTTTGTCAACTAGCTGTGCTTGTACTGCTTCAGTACAGACAAAGAAGTCTTTAATTATTTAATTTTAAATTTAATCTTATCGTACAATCATAAGGTATCCTCAGTTGGAAGGGATCCATAAGGATCATCAAGTCCATCTACTTTCCCAACTCACCATCAGTTGCCTGGATTAAGTTACAAGCTGTACTTGCATTATCCTAGAACCAGAAGAGCACAAGAACTTGGCCAGACAAAAGGTCTGTGTGTGCAGCCTGCGTGCACACTCAGTGGTGAGTGCTGGCCTCTGCCACCTGCAGCACTCTGCAGCTCCTGGGTCAGCTTAGTGCAGTGTGGTCCATTCAGATTGAATACTTGGTCACTATGTTCCATGAATTTTCCCAAGGATTTTTTTTCAATCCTTTGACTGTGTAATTTTCACTCTATCCTGTGGCAAGGATCTTCACAGCACAGCTAGATTTTGGATGGAGAAGTACCTCCTTTTGTCTGCGTCAAACCTGTTAGCGTGATGTTCCTTCACTGAAATATTAGCACTGTGCTATAGCACTTATGCCTCCACAAACTAAGAAAAGCAAAAAAAAATGTTAATCATTTTAGTGAGAAAAATAAAGTGGCCCATAATGAATATGTCAAGTGTATATCACAAATCAAAGCTGACAATCGAATGTCTGAAAACCTGATGTTGCAATTTTTCCCTTTTCTTTAAGACCTTTGAACAAATCTTTGGGGGCTGGCAACATCTGAAAGTGCTTAGGTGAAAGTGGCATGAAAAGGTGTGATCAAAGCCATTTTCTTAGCAGACATAAAAATCATAACCTATCTGATTTAAAATAGGGTAAGCAAAACCCTACTTGCCTGCTGGAGAAGATTCCATTGAAACTAGTTGTAGCTATCATGAGGCTCAAGAAGCATGCTTGGGACGCTGGAGATTTGGATCTAAAGCGAACCTTCACCAACAGGCATTTAAATACGCTAGAGACTTGGAGTCTTGCAATGTTATGATGTTATGTATATGAAGAAAACTCATTTTAAATTATGCAGTCTGATGTTAGGATGAAGTTAAACTGCATACAAAATAATAAATTTCATTATCGGTTAAAAAATCACCCCGCATTTTAAAAAGATGTTCATAGGCATCTAGCAATGTAGGTTAAAAGAGGAAGAAAAAAACCCAACTTTTTAGCAAGGTACAAAATAATGTGTTTAGCTTCAGGCATTCTTTAAACTGCCTCTTCTTTAGGAAGTGAGCACAGATGTGTGAGGTTCCTGATTTAGTTCCAAGCCAATACTCTTAATTAACTTCAAATTGTTTAAATATATAACATCTCAGCTCAGGGAAGATGCATCCTGGGGGTGCACTGTGCTGCACTCAGGTGCCCCTTGTTCTCAAGCACCACAAACTACTGTGACGTTCCATCTTATGTCCTAGTTTGGCAAATTGTTTCCGTGAAAATGTGTTTGTGCTCTTTGGGCACATAAATAAAGGCGGAAGGGTGTTCGCATTGGGAGGCGTGGCTGGGAAAATAAATACGGATACGGGTTGCAGCTCGAAAAGCACATTTGGTCATAACTTCACATTACCCTGGGTATGTCTAGGTAAAGGGGACTGCTACTTACGAAAGACGTGGGGGCTCTGGGTGAGAGATGTTGATCCTGGAATAGAAATGGAGGGTAAACAGGCAAGGAGCAGGCAGAGGAGGCTGAGCTTAGCTGAGCCTTATTATGCTATTAATAAGTTCTCTGTTAATTAGCCCTTGAAAGTGGCTGTACTAACCTGGTTGTACGGCTTTGGAGGTCCTACACAGCTTTTCTGCATAGGACTGTGCTGTGTCTTACCTCGTGGATCACCTCCATCACCTTTTAGACCAAAGAGAGATTCATTCTCCCCTTATGCCCACTGTGTAGCATGGGTGGGCTGCTGGATTTTGGTGGGAAGAATGATCTGTGCTGCCCAGAAGTGACCTCTTTCACTTATCGAGGAGCATGAGAAAGACCATGGGAGTGAAAGGAGATGGCCCTGGCAGAGGTCTACAGTGAGGGCCTGAAAGAGTGAAAAAACAGGTGGTGCATTTTCTGCCATGGGGTTAAATGAAACAGGCTCAAAAGAAACAAAAAGAAGAACTTCTTCATGCAAAATGTAGCTAAGAAAGAAAACTTGTGTGTGCTAGACATCCGTAAAGGTGCAAGAACAAAATTTGATGAATAAAGAAAATGTTGCCCAAAGCTGTCACTTTTGGCAGTAGAAGTTCCGGGGCAAGAAATTCAAGGCCAGGAAACTACAGCAAAAAGTTACTGTGCCACGGCTCTAACCTTGCACTTTTCTCTACTTAGCTGCTGCTGATCAATGTTGCTGGCAGGCCCCTGTGTGAGGTGAACCTCAAAATAAAGTGCCTCAGGTGAAAGCATTCAGCTAGTGGACATATGACATGAAAAAGACAGAATTACCAGGCACCAGGACAACAACAATAAAAAATAATGCAAAGTTGTATGACTTTTTGTGCAGGAATTTGTCTGCAGTGCGGAAGAAATGCATGCCACCAACTCCTGGCTTACACTGAGAAAAGCAAATAACATAAGCCAAACAGGCTCAGAAAAAATTCATTTCTTAGATAAATGGTTAGGCTATCTATCTCAGATCGAATTTGGTAACAGCAGAAAGGCAATTTCTATACTGAGACACTGAGTACCTCGTGAGTAAAATGAAAGGCAGTTCAAGCATGTGTTGTCACAGATATATTAGCACAAGCATGTCTATCCTCAATAAAAACTCTTGCTCAGTAACACTGAATACATCAAATAGTATCTAGAAGGCAAAAAAACCTTGGTTAGAGTTGTGGTGCTGTACACTGAGTGCACTGATACATACCTCTCAGGCTTTTGAAGCTGCACTTTCTCCCTGTACTGAAATTGAGGAGAGAATAATTAGCAGTCACTCTCTCAGAAAAGGTCTGAAGGCTTTCAGATTGTCTCCTACCTTCCCAAGTGTGACAGGAGCCAGCCCAGAGAAAATGTGTGCATTAAATAAATATGGGTAATATTACAACATCATTCATATGTTCAGGCGCTCCTTTGAACAACCATGTGAGCCAGAAATTTAATGAACAAACAGTTGAATATAACCTCTGCATAACCCTTTAATCTTCTCCTCCATTCCCCTTGAATGTCTGAGGAGAGAACATGAGGAGACAGCAGATTGAAGGAGCCTGACCAAGGGAGCGACTGGCAGACAGTGAGGCATGGATGTTTCGTTTGTTTGCAAATTTTTGCAATTAAGGAAGTGTTGAAAGATTTTGAAAACATGTTATCATTGAGAGAAGAGAGGCTCTTAGGATTTAAAAGTCCGATGATCTGTAAAGAGGATAAAAGACTGACTGACTTTGGTTGATGTTAAGTCAAGACTTTAATTCAGACTTCCTCCCAAAACATTAAAAACGTGAGCTGTCATTCTTGGGCAGTCATTCTTCTGACATTGCCACAGCCACGGCCTGAGAATACCAAAGCAACACATAATGTAACAACAGGACACTGCTGAGAGGAGCACTAAAACCCCAATCTGATCCCCCTGATGTTGTCAGAGAAGTAAGAGGTGCTGAAGGAGAAAGGAGATATACCTGCAGTGAGCAGAGAAAAAAGACTCTGGGGATGGCTTCATGGGTTATTACCATGAGAGGGGAGGCAGTAGTAAGAAAAAAAAATAGCAACTATTGATGAGGGAAAGTTGTGAATAAGGTTGGAAGATTTACAAAGGACTCACCAGAGGCTAACACCTAATAAAAAATATGATCTTTCATTTTATGTCAGAAAATCGAATTAAGCCAAACAGTGAAGATGGCTGGAAATAAAATATGTCAAAGGATGAAAGTATCAATGTGAAATCTTAAGTTCATCAAGAACAGTGGCCTAGACACCAAGTCAAATGCAGGTTCACAAATGTAATTAAGAAAATCAAAACTGTCCTCTGTCAGTCATTAAACAATTGAAGAATAGACATAATGAGGGAAAAGAAAGAATGACAGTGAAGAAACAAGGAGAAATCTAATCATTCCCTTCTGCAAAAAAGGTAGGATGACTCCAAAAGATGCATATTTCCCTGAAGTAAAAATATTCTATCATGTCTTCTGACTTTCAGATCCTCTAGATCTCATTTGCTGCAAAAATAGCTGTGCTTCTGCTTGCCCTGTCCCTTATTTACACAGAAGAGCACACCTCATCTTGTGAAGGTGCTGCTCTACAGTGTCTGCATGAGTTGTTCTTGCCGAAGTGGTTGGTTTAACATCGTGGCCTCATTTACTGAACTTTCAGCCACTTGTCTGAACAAATGTATCATTGGCTCCATACATAAGGAGGAAGAAGGCTGGGTGAGATCAAACATCTTGAAAAGACACGAAAGCAAGATGAGATCATGAGACTGGGGACTTCCACCAAGATTGGGTGTAAGCAACAATGCCGTCTGTATGGCCAGAACATTTAAAATTGTTATCACCTTGGAAGTGCTTTACATTTCAAATCTCTGGGCAAATCTTTGTACATCATTCCCCACAGTCCATGCAAAGGCAATGACTTTGTATATTGTATGGTGGGAAATCCAGCCCACTGACAGTTAAGATTCTTCAAAATACACTTAGAAAATAGTGACTGAGAGAAACATCAGAAAGCAGCCCACATCTAGATATCTAGAGGTGTGCTCAAAAGACAGGTGCATAAGCATTTTCCTTGTGAAAAGAACCACAGAATTTTGTCTTCTCTTTGTCCAACAAGTGCAATTTCCTCATTGATCGCTAGGATCAGATGCGCCAGGAAAGGCAATTTGTTCTTGGAAATTTTTTTTTCTAAATTGCAGCGAGGGATTGGGATACTACTGTTACAAATGATTGCTTGCTACAAAACCCAGCCGTTTTACTCTTAAAAATAAATACAGATTGAAACGTCTCAATGTATTTATTTTACCCTTTAATAAACCGCATTTGTGTGCTTACCATTAACCTTCCCATTCAAATGTCATTAGCTGCTAATTAAGATGTTGATATGCTGATTGTATATCTTGCAGTGGAGATGATTTGCAGGCACTTAGTAGGTGTTTATCAAACTCCAGCACACGTTCTGGTTTAGCATAAGCACGGCACATTTAATTTACCGAACGCCGTCACAGTTCTTCAATTATTTTTTTTTTTCCTAATACATAATGAGCGAAAGAAGGAAAAAGCATGGCAAATTGTCAGGAGTCATCTCAGAAGAGAAGAGTGTACAGTAAGCGGTGTAGGACGGAGCCAGTGGTGTGCCTACTGCTTTTGCCTCTGATTTCAATAAGCCTTATTTAGAAACTTCTAAAAAGATCTGAGCATATTAGTAACAAAGTGAAGCCCTTTTAATTTGTCTACAACTTACGATGTCCCACTAGTCTAGAATGGAATGCTCTGCAGTGCTAAAGGTTTGTTTCAAGCCACATGCTATCACCAAGAAGAGTTTAAATCAAGGAAAGGCAGACAGGATTCTGCTCGTGCCAAAGCAGTTCTGCAACACAGGGTATGTTTTCACAGGACTTTTTAATATAATTTATGAATATTTGCTCGCAACATAATTGTCTTTTCTGCTGACATTTTCAAAGCAACACTGTGATTTGTTGGGTCTCCTGAGAGTCCAAGTACAAAACTGATAATTATATTAAATATACATAGACAATAAAGAGTGTGTTTACATAACTATGCCCATAAATATCTGATTGAACAGTCATTGTTCTCAAAACCCTTTTAAGCAGCTCTCAGAGGGATCCAATTCTAATGACATGATGGTTTAAAAGATGTTGCTCAGTCTTGTTCCATATTTAATTAACTTTCCTTTTTTTAAACTTGTGATGGTGGAGACAATAACAAATAGCTCTGAAAGGAAAGCAAGCTCTGAAACATGAGTGAGACCTTGTCGGGCTTTTGTGTGCCACGCACAGCAGAAGATCTGTGCGCACAGGTTGGTGGCCGGGGACCCCTCTGCTCCTGGGGGACTGCATCACTGCAGCGCTCACAGCTCGCTGCGACTACCAACAACAGCAACAACGATCATAATAATTAAGGAAATCTTCCGCATACAAACAAGGGAAGCAGCGTGGGGAGGGGAAAAGCATGCATTAGATAGAGGTGGTAAAAAGGGTCTGATCTTGTTTATTTTCGTGCCACTACAGAGCACTGAAGCAAATACTTTAAGGAGAATGGCACATTGCCCACTAAGATGTAAAGAGCGTGCGAGCATTAATTGAGCATCAGTGTATGACTGAACACATTAAACAGGAATCGAGGTAACATTTCCAAATCCAGGGATGGTCCAGCCCTACGGAGCCCTTCACTTTGCCTCATCTCATCACAGCTGTAACAGCAGCACAATATTCTGTTTTCACACTCAGCTATTTTTAATTGTCGCCAATTATAATTCATTTACTTTTATGTGTCCTACTTGTCACAATATTAGCATTTGTAAGTCTTTCCCTTCGCAGGCTGTGAGAATCTGTTGTGACATCTCAATAAAGCAGGATTCAATCAAGGTGTGAATGAATTGTTAATCTTGTTATAAATAGAAGGTGCCATATGTTGGTATGGAGGGGATGTCTTTTCTGTGTGTGTGTGCTGAGGACAGTGGTAATGAAACAAAGTGAGTGGGCATGCCAGAATTACTAATAAAAGTCTGGTCATTGAGAAGTGGAGAGGGCTCTGGCTCTTCTACACACTATCAAGGACACGAAAACTACAAGGTGTCACAGGCAGAGCCTTCGAAATATCCTTTTTTGGGGGGGTTTCAGACTAAGGTTAGCAACATGACTCCTAAGTCAGAGAAAGCAATGAGAGCATTGTACTAGGAGTGAGATGGAGA
The DNA here is from genome assembly GCF_026119805.1 of Tympanuchus pallidicinctus. Lineage (NCBI taxonomy): Eukaryota > Metazoa > Chordata > Aves > Galliformes > Phasianidae > Tympanuchus > Tympanuchus pallidicinctus. The sequence goes on from NW_026294769.1 coordinate 31,609,203, forward strand.
AGTGGCAATAGCCTCCTTGGGAGCTGAAGCACCTCAAGTGTGCTGGGAAATCCAAGCTAGGCAAGCAGCTATGACATCCTTACTGCTGGTCAAAGCACATTTTGGGGAGCTGATAACTGGTTTGTCCCAGTTAATCTTTTGTTCAAATAAAGAATTAGTTCATTCCCTCATAAATCCTGTGCTCAGATATCATCTGTGTGGACTGTGTCACTTCTGCAATACACATTCCATTGTTATACTTTCTTTAGATCTGTTATGTTTCCTTAATGCAGGAGTGGCAAACAAGCCAAAAGACTTATCATTACATTAAAACGTCACTTACGGTAAAACTCATGCCCAACTGAAATCTTGGGAATACAGCCAGTCTCAGAGGGAAAAGGATACCCTGTGCATCAATCTATCCACGCAGCCTCTTGAATAGATTTATCCTTTCACATAGTGTTAAGGGTATTAGGAGGAGCTCCTTTTAGCTTTTGCTGACCCAGGACTGAGAAAGGCATGCCCTAGCTGAAATGCACACGTGCACAGTCAGGGAGTTGTGTCTGCTCTTCCACAGGCAAGATGATCTGCCCCCACGTTGTTTCTTCTAAATGCTCTCGTCATTCCCCATGGAATGCTTGGTTCTCATTGGGAAGTTTAGATGTCTTCAATAATCTATTTAAACAGCTATTTAGGTATCACTGAGAAACCTGTTCCTTTGGAAAGTAAGAGGATTCCAGCACTTGATACTACCAGCCAGCTCTTAGAAGCCATTTGGGGCTGCCTGCGGCCGCAAGACCCTTCTCTTCCCCTGCACTGCACCGCAGAAACAATCGATGCATAAAGTCTTCATCACATTTGCTGCTGCTCTGTTTACTGTTACTTTATTTACATATCTAGAAATTCAACATCTTTGCGTGTTTTGCAAGCTGTCATGACATGAGACACTAGTAATATGCTATGTTTTGCTTGCTAACATATTTTTGACATATTTTAGCTTTTGATTATAAGATTGCATCTTTCCCAGCTACCATCTGTCTCAACTCAGTGGCACTCTGGCATTTACAAAAACAGTAGGGTGTAATATTTCTTATATACTTGAACTCTACTAGAAGCACGTTATTTTCAGTCTTAACCAATATGTCACACTTTCACACATGAAGGCTGAAATGTCTTATATCCTTTAAGGTGTCTGTCAAAAATAAAGAACACATCATCACATTCAATTTGGCTGAGATGAGTAATATATTAATGAGAATAAGAATGGGAACACTTTCTGACTTATAAATAGAACTGGCATTTTACAAGCCCTGTGTACTCGTGCCTGTATTTATCCTTTTGTCAGCACAAATGAGATTTTCACATGAAACCCAGGCATTTCTTTTTTGTATTTGGCAAAATATGCACAGTATTCTCAAAGCTGGATTTTTAAACATGACTTATTTCTTTCTTGTACTACCTGGTAACCTGAGACTTCCAGATTTTCCTTCTTCCCCTCTCTGTCCTCCATCTGTGGACAGTCAAAATGTGACATTCAGCAAACTGGAAATCACACTTTATATCTAACCTGACAGCAATGGGCATTCGGACTGTTGTGATGTGCAGCTCTCTAACTACAGTATGTCAGCAAGACTGGTTTTCATGGGATGAATCCAGCAATTCAAGCAATAGGATACGTATTAAAATAGCTGGAAAATGTTTTATTTTTTGTTCCTGTTTTGTTGGTGAGCTTGTGTTGTGGGTGATACGGATAGGCAAGGTTAGCTTTTATCCCCTTTCTGCTTCTCAGAACTGCAGGCAGTCAGACCTCAGCCAAGCTGTGATGTCTGCTGGTGGCGGCTCCCTAGGGCCATGGTGACAGGGAACATCATCTTGCTGCATTCGCCAGCCCCAGTTCTGATGCCCATGTTGGGAAAGGAGTGTGAGGGATGGGAGGGTAGCGGTGTTACTGGCAGTGACTGTTGCTCCCAATAGTCAGTGCTAGAGCCAACCCTATAAATAATATTGTGGATAAAATATAACCAAACACAGAAGATGTGTGGTGACTCTTCTGGCAACCAACATGTCAAGTGTACAGGTAAGAAATCGTTGAAACTGCCTAAGAAGATAAACAAACTAGAAAACACTGCCCTGAAGCACATACTGTTCTGCAGTAGGCCAGCAGATGTGTTGCTACCAGAACCTTTAGTTAAATGTCCAGCTATGAGAAAAACGACCTACTGACCAGTACAGAGGTCCTTACACAACGGGATTCCAGATCTTGGTGGTCCTTGGGATACTAGAGGAACAATGACAGTGGTACTGCTTTCAAAGGGAAAAGACAAGACACAAGCATGCTCACACATAATGGTAAACTGAATTTATTTCCTTTTGGAAAACAATTCCAGTAATCTCCAGGTTCAGATCGCAGAGTAAACATTAATAACAGTAACATACAGGTTAGTTCAACTGATTCAAGAATTTGGCCATGTGAAATCATTAAGGAAAGTCTTGAACACTCAAAGCTTCAAACGGTATCCTGAAAAAAAAAAAAATTCTTTGACAATCTACATAACAACTATTGCATATATGGTAATGCTATCTGTCATATCGCAAGGCTTACAAATATATATACGGGCCTTATTCAACTGTGGGTTCCTGCTCTGTGAGAGAGAGAGTCTTCAGATTTTTTGCAAGAATCTTCAGCAATAAAAAATAGTCTTGGATTCATCTGTTTGTATACCAAAAGAGAGAGATTTCTAGACCGAAGTTTAAATGAAAAGAAGGCCAAACAGAGCTGTATTGGAACATAGCTATTACTTTCTCCCTCCTCCTTGAAAATGACGCTTGTTCTTCAGCTATTTTTTCCCCTCATACAGTATTATTATTATTTTTATCCTTCTTGAATAGGGCCCAAGTCCACTTGTCTTTATAAGACCATTTTAGTATCAGACAACATAATACATGTGCAACACTTTATATACAGGAAGTCTATCCGGTGCTCAAAAGTTCAAACACATGAACATCCAACAGTTTCGATAATACAAGTTTTATGGTACAATACAATGTTTCTGAATAATATACATTAACAATGAAAGTTTCGTGCAAAGAGTAAAACGTGTTCCCTTTTTGTGCCACAAAGAATCCTCCAGAAGAGATGGGCCTTGCACTAACTGCTATGCTGGGTCATCGTATGATTCTGTAATGAAAACAAAAGAGACAGATTAGTCACAGGATAGGCATTTCTACCAACACCACACAAAATAATGTATTGAAAAGAGAAGATGATTGACCCCTCCCTTTTCTACTAAAGCAGACAGAAGAAGCGTTGTTACCAAAGAAAACAGCTTTTCCCAGTTGTTTCAACTGCTTCTCTCTCCATGGGTCACCAGAAAGGCAACACACTGCATTTGTGTAGGTTTGGGCAGCCCCTGCTCTAGGGATATTGTCCACCAGCCCTGTTCTTGTGGTGCGTGCTCTACACGTGGCTGCTGGTTTATATGTTACGCAAATGAGAAATGCATGCATTTCTCAGAAATGTCCTTGCTGCTTAGAAGCCAAAAAATGGACAGTGCTTCCCAGACTGTGGCATCACTTCAAAAGTTTTATTACATTAAGAACTATTTCCCACTTAAATAGCATAGCACAGTATATTCCACAAAGACCATAAGCCCCATTTTGTGCCTAGAAGGGAGCTCAAAGACTGATGAGAAAACAAGAGCGTTGCCGCAGCCCTTCTATCAGCCACCAAAACCCACAGATATTTTTCCTCAACTGAATGCAATGCTTTTTATGAGGTAGCATGACATGGGCTTTGGAGCCTGAAGTTCTCCCTTCCTCTACTAGGAATGAAGAAACGCTGCAGCAAACACAACTTTCATGACCCTGCCCTAATCGAGTTGACCACTTCTAGGGATGAGATGCAATTTCAGTGCCTGCATTGGCTCAGGTCCTACACAAACACTGAGCTAAGAGCAAGGAACCAATCCAGTGTATGTTAAGTCTGCTCCAATATAAACTGGATTCAAAGAAAAACAAAGTCTGTGAATGCTACTTCACAGCAATGCTACTGATTAGTGATGAACTTTGCACGTTTTTAATCCAGGCCAGATTTGGGCCAGTGACTCAGAGGGGAAGGGTGTCATGTCCCATAGCCTGGCCCCTGCATGTGCAGTCCCCTCACTCTGCTTTATCAGCCCAATCTGTCTTCCAACCCCCTTTGGATTCTTCCGGATGAACCTGTTCCCTGAAGGCTGTCAGAATTCTCCATGAAGAGAACATCTATCTACTAGGGCATACCCTCCAGAGCCACCCATGGAAAAAGCCATACAGGCAGCCTTGGCAACACAAATGTGAAATGCAGCGTGATTGCAGGCCGGTCTGATTGCTCCCCCTGCCTTTTCCTTTCTCTCTGCCTAAAACTGTGCACGCACACAAACAATAGTTCATGGGACATTTGGCAAGCAAAGGATCTTACAGTAAGACTGAGGAATTTTTAATGTAGTGCCATTCTCGAGATTAAAGGAAAATGACCCAGTGACACTCAGAGATGCAATTTCCAGATGTGAATACAAAATGATTTAATGCTGATGGCAGGCATTCCAGACCGTCCAAGGCCAGAGAGTGTTAAACAAATACACTCTACTGCTCGATTTCATCTAGCTTCTTATCCTTCCCATAAAGTCATTTCAGAATGCTGCAAAACAGTAACAATACACTGCAGACCAAAACATCAGCTGGTCTCAGGTAATGGGCTCTGACTTGAAACCACAGAAGCAAGGAAATTAAGAGTTAAGCCTGACAGTTGGCCCTTTAGTCATCCTGTTGTGCCCATTTATTGCAGAACTTACAGCATAACACCATGAGCTTATTGGAGACCCTGCAGTACATAGAAACCATGGGATAGGTTAAATATGGGGTGGCAGCCTGAATGCAGATTTCTCCTTTGCTCCTGAGTAGGTGAAGTCACATGCCAGTTGTTACACTGCAAGGTGATGTTTGGGGGTGCCTTTTGTTTCCAGTCTGCTGAGAGTAAGCACGTCAGTCATTTCCATTTTTCTTTCTTTCCACTGACTGAACAGCGCAGGATCAGTGTGGGGCCGGATGAACAGTTGCATGTGAAGCTGCCAAAAGGTGCTTTAGTAGTGTAGGCATAACTCTGGCTGCAGTGATATTTTTGATTAAAATATAAATAGGCCTAAATGTGATAAAGTAAAGCCCAGTATAGGGACAGACTTGCTCCTCCTCTCAGTGTCGTGGCTCCCACGCCCTGGTTCAAATCAGGATTTTCTTGATACACCGAAGAAGCAATAGAAGAAAACAAGCATTGCACAGCAAAACAAGACAGGGCAGGATTCAAACATCAGGAAACGCTTTGAGCAGCTCAGGCCTTAAAAAGGCAACTCTGCTTACTTTAAACAGTCAAAACACAATACGCTTTCCAAAGTAATTAAGGCTCCCCATATGTGAGGGACAAGGGAGAAATACCTATTTGGCTAAGTGGCAAAATACAAAGTAGAAGCACTTCAGAAGCATAACATTGACAAGACGAGCGGGCGAAGGATGAGAGTAGAGAGATAAGAAGAGGAAGAAAATTCTGTAATCCCACCGAGAGCCATATTCCACTCTACCAAAAGCCATCTATTGGAGACCCCACGTCTAAGTGACTGAAAATTGCAAACATTAATCCCAGTTATGAACTGCTGTTGTTTTTATGAGGGGTGTTGTGTTTAAAAATTTAGGGCACAAAATCCTCCTCCATTATCCACACAGCAGATCTCGGCGCTCACTCTTCCTCGCAGCGGTGAGCTCCTGCCTGCCTGGCAGCGGGTGGGGAAGTCAGAAGATGGAGCTCCTGCTGGCAGGGACGTAGCAGGGACACGGCAGCGTGGGCACCCAAGAGAGCAACGAGTGGCAGCAAGATCCCCTGTGTGGCTGTGAGCACGCTGCCCCCTCTCTAAGGGTATGCTGTGAGCTTGGAACGTGCCTCCACCAAAAACTCCAAAATAGCTTGCCTGAGTGCAGAGGAATTAGTGTATCTACTTGCCAAAGAGAAGTCATTTAACTAAACACAGAAGGTATCACATACTCCCCTTCTCCATATAACCCAAATTTCATTGTGCATAAGTGCTGTTTAATTACAAGGTAATCTCCCTGTGAAGCAAAAGTTTTGGTTTCCTACTCAAGCAATGGAAAGAGAAAATATTATTTATTAACACAATCCTTTCTGGACCTCAGGAACAGCTATGTTAACACTTCCAAGAGCTACCATTTCACAAGGAGAACTGTATTTGCAAATAGAAATGCAAGCTTTGCATGCACAAAATGGAGGACCAGTGAGGCAGGAGGTCTCTGCGTTCCTGCATCAGGCACCAGCCCAGCCAGGAATCCTCTCACTTCCACTGCTTCTCTGTTTTGGTGTTATTTGGAAAGCAGAGAACCTAAATTCAAAGTATTTCTCAGTCAAAAGAAAATCTTTAATTGCATTTGCCCTGGTCCTGTATCTATTCATTAGAATCCAGAATAGCAACTGTTATTTGAGCTGCTATATTGTACGCCACAACTGCTCTGGATGAAAATCTTTTAAATATCCCTGTTGTTAGTGTTAAGGAACTAGAAAAAATGCACAGATTTCATTATAACACTGTCTAGAATAATTTTCTCTGAAAAAAAGAAAAAGTAAAAGGTTTCTTTGCAGAAATGTTCAAGACAAAAGAGGCAGTACTTCTGTTGTTAGGTGCACATCTCTGTGTTCCAGAAAGAACATGAGATGTATTAGCTGGCAGAACGTTACCACCCACAGCATCAAAATTAGCAAAGAAAAAAATACCCACAGATAACCACAGACTCACTATACCATTAGTATTTTTAATGTGAATTGCAGTTGAATTCAGTATAATGAGACTTGTGCTCTTAGGACAAGATGAAGCAAGACATTGCTGTACCCGACAAACAGTGCAAAGAGGGTACAAGTGTAGAAATATAAAATTAAATGCGGATGCTTTATTTCAACAGATGGTAACAGTACCAAAGCAGCATGTTATTTTTTCCTTAGTTCAAGAACACAAACATGAGTAATCAATCATCACTGATTAAGTAATTATGGTACCCTACGTGTTATCACTTATCTGGAATCCTTTATCTGTGTACATTATGGATCATATTATATTTTTTAGCATTCAAGAACAAAATATAACAAAAAATCTCCAGCCCCCTTGCACTGCAATACAGTAGCAGGTTGTAAAACAGAACTCTACATTACTATCAGCCTTTAAGCACTACTTTTTTTTTTTTTTTTTTTTTAACAATAGCAATTGGTTTCCAACAGGCTGGATAATAAGTCTTTTGACCTGCATTCTTCTCTGACCCATTAAGGTCACCCCTGTGCTCGGGCATAAAGCTGACTTAGGAAATGCCTGCAAGTCCTGCATTTCATCTCCTGCCCACTCAAAATAAAGCTTTCTTTAAATGTGTCTGTACGGGTCCCTGAAGACCAGGGAGGCATCCCTGTAGTGGGCAATGGAGGGACAGAAGCTTCTGCCTTTATTAATGAATGCAGACCATTATGAGTCTGGCTGGCTCCTGCACTGTTCCCAGAAGCATATACTGTACGTGACTTAAAATGCTAGAATATTGACACAAAGCGAGCTGGGCACCCCTAAGGAAAATTACTCCTTGGATATAATGTAGGCTCGTAACAGCTATTAGAGTACAAAATAAAACCCTCCGGGATCAAACTGACATATACCGCATTCTACCTACTCCTCAAACATTAGAAGAATTTCTTTGTGAAGGCATTCTCAAGGACAGCATTAAACTGACTTTTGTAGCAATCTGCACCAGCTTTTTGGCTTACAGCTTTTAGTACTAAATCTCTAGTTTGAATCAATATAAGTACTATATCTTCCACATTAATCAATACATTTGGTTCAATACACGTTCTATTAAATTATACTTTCTAATCGAGATTTTCTGCTTCTCTTCCCTACTTTATATTCCAAACTTCCTACTCTGTACCATACTTTTCTAGCTGTTTGCAGCTAATAAGAGAATGCTGGATTTTCCAGAGCTGAAGGGGAAGGAAGAAAAGCTGGTGGAAAAGGCAAGACTAGCAAAACCTTATGTACAGCAGTAATGATGAATCCCAAATTCAGTTTCACAGCATCACTGTGGTTTCCAGAGCTTCAGTGTGATGCTTCATCACTGAGCCAGGTGCCATTGATACAAGACTTCTCTAGGAAGCTCCGCATTGAGAAGTGGTGAAATAGTACATTGTGTAGGAAGGGGCAAGGGGAGGAGGGAACGTGAGTAGAGTGAACAAATGAAACTTGTTCACACATAACTAAAACTTCCAGAAAAATCCAAGGAAAGGCTGCTTTTTATACCATTTCTTTAAACTTGTGGTATTTCAGTGCTGGTACACAGTTTCTTGTCAATGTCCCATTGTACTGTGACAACTTTCTCCCCTGTTAAACCATAACGTCATTATATGCAAGTCTAAATGGATGACATATTTAGATTTGTGAGATACTAAGATTAAATACATCCTATAAATTAAAATGTAAAAAGATCTTATTTTTTTCCAAGTCTTTGGGGATATCTGAAACATTTGGATAGAAGATATCTGTGGCAATCTGAGTGATGTACAGTTACAGCAAATGACTTTTCCACACCTGCGTTAAGTTTGGTGGAAATGTGGTTATTCTTCATACACAGACAATATGAAACACAATGTCAGAATGATAAACACATACATTGCAGGCATTTGCTACTGTCTAACAGATCAGAAACACTGCACTGATGCCCCTTGCTTGCGGTTTCTCTTTTTTTGTCTCCAAACAATCACTGTGAATCCAAATAATCTGCAGAGAAACTGTTGCCTTTCCTTTTGACATTTAACATCAACCCACTCAGCTCACAATAGCATCTTATAATCCTTTCTCGATGACACTATGTCACTATTAAAGAAAAAGGTGAAATAGCATAATAAAAGAGAAGAACAAGAACTCATAGAATTTAAAGACAGAAAAGACCCATTAGGGCGTTTTCTCCACCCACCTTGCCAGCATTGGATTATTGCCTATAGTGTAATTTCAAGTGTTTTGCCCAGTCCAATTTTAATTAGAGCTCCCAATGCTCCTCCTGGGAGGCTGTTTCACAGCTTCACAGACCTCAGGGTTAGGATTCTTTTCCCTGATGTTCATTCCAGGAGAGGAAGAGGCTCAGCCAGCTCCAAATCACACATGAAACCAAATCTGCATAGTCAGGAGCTGATTTCAGTAGAATATTTGGGCCATTTCAAAGCATCTGAAAGCAGTAAACACGCTCTCAAGCCTCAAAATACTAAGGCCCCAGCTCCTCTGCTATTGCAGGCAATAAAGAGGATTCTGTTATGCAGGCTTTTCCCACTGTTCTGCAATACAGATGAATGTGTAATATCGGTGGGATTCAGCAGCGCTCCCACACTACCAGCAATCCTCTCCACAGCCCACCTCCACTATGTATATTAAAAGAAGGTTTTAAACCTGCTATAGGGACATATCCAGGTCCATTCTATGATATGATCCTTAGCTGTACTGACAGAACAACTTTGTGTTTTTCACACAGGTGAAATACAAAGAGCAACTGCAGTTGAAGCTCATCATTAGATGATGTGACCATAGATCATTTCCCCTAATGAGTCCCTCCCTTCCTTTCATTAAACACAAACCACAAGAAATTAAATTATTTTATCTGAAATCTTGGCACTAACAGATGTTTCTAACATGTTTTCAGGAATTACACTGCTTCTGACACAAAAGTGACTATATATTCAGAAATCAGTGGTCACACTTATCCTGAGTGAATGAGGTAGCTGGAAAGCAGATTACTGTAGTTTTTCATAGGTTCAAAGTAGGAAGCCAAATGGAGATTTTGAAGCTCTAGAGAGAAGAGAAAATACTCCAGCAAGGTGTGCCTGCCACTAATACCTGCAGTGCTGCAGTGCAGCTGATGGAGCAGGAGGAGCATTGATGAACTTGTAAATGCACTGAGGTGGGTATGGAGTTTCATCCAGACCCATTCTGACCACCAGCACAGGTCTAACAATACACAGTTTCTGAAACTTGAGATTCCCAAGGAAAGAAACATTTGATCTGAACAAAAATAGAGCCATTTCCACTACAAAGAAGGGGTTAAATCCCAAGAGAAACTATGCGCCCATAAATATCACTTGTCTATGCATAAATACCACTTATGTGGGGTGAGTTGATGTTTACCAGCCTTTGAACCAGCTCTATTCTCAGACACCAGGGCCACTTGAACTTGGTCATCTTAGGTCATGAGTGACCGCTGCTGACAATGATAATTTAAGAAAGTCTGCACTGAGCTGTAGTTATCTGTATAAATTAGTTCACCTAAGCTATGTGAGTTGATATTATATTAACAACTCTGAATGACTGCTAATCAGATCATTCTCTTAATCACATTTATGTAAAAGTCTAAGTATTCTGGGTCTTCTACTCAAATATTACCAGCTGGACCAGAGAACACAAAATCAGAAAAAACCCTCTAATTAGATAGGGTGTTCTCAGGGATCAAAAAATTAAAAACCAAACAAACAAAAACCCAGACACTGATTTTTCTTCAGAGACTTCCATTAAGTCTCTAATAAAACACTAGTTATACATTTTTGGATGGATTATTACATGTAAATACATATATCACAGGTTTTATGTATGGAAAAGAATGAGATATTTCTAGTACAGCAACTAAGACTTTCATCATTGTCACCAGAAGTGAATACAGGCAAATCAAAGTGTCTGCTCCCATCCTTGCCCCTTCCTCATTAGGAGCATTAAGGGGCCTAAACAGGTGCCCCTGCCACAAATCAGGCTGCTTTAACCTACAGTGCAATACCCATCCATAAGGTTCCTTAGACTATTTGGGGGTTAGTGAAATGCAATGGAACTTACAACTACTTTTTCCATTTTGTGCAAGGTGTATCTGAATGTATGTGTAAGATTACCTCTACAAATGACAAAATGATGGTGGTGGGAAGAGAGGGAAGCAGCGAGAGCAGGCTTACAGCAATTCACCAAAACTGGGAAAAACACCCCTGTTTTCTCAAGTCATGGAGAGGTTGTATTGCAGATCTAAGTCTCATTTCCAACAAAACAATGCTTTTGTGATACTGCAGATGCTTGAAAGGAATACACAGGTGTCCTACCCCAGTAAGAAAGCTGTTCACTAAGTGGGAATAAAAGCTTAAACAAAAAAGACAAAAGTAGGCACTTCTGAGAAATATATCAGAAGTCTTATTACTTTAGGAGATGATTATGATTACCCTGGTATAAATTAAGAGAAACTTCACTGAAATCAAGGGAGTTACAAGATAGGGACAACTAGGAAGAGAGCCAGGCTTGCGGAGCTTGAAACTAAAGAATACTGTTCATGTCCCCATTGCTTCTTGCTCACCTTCTGCAGAGGGGACAGATCTCTCCACTACATCAGACACAGGCAAAGAGCAAGCAGAACCCAAAGCTGAATGAATCCTGGTTTATCTGCAGCTGAGACACAGCAGAGTAGCAGGGGACACAAAGCTTTGATAGGCAATACTGCCTAATCAGATGTTCAGGGATTAAATCAGTGTTTCACAAACAGATGTGTTCATCGGCAAGTTGTTACTCTGCTTTAGGGTTTTCCTTTGCTATGTTAGATTTATCGTCCTGGTGCTTTCTGAACTACAACATCTGTGAATAAGTTTAGGTCTGACCTCCCTCCTGTTTTACATCCACAAGCAGTACTCCTACATTGTGCTCTAATTTTAGATTCCTTCAAAAGAAATAAACATGTGGAAAAGAGGGAGGTAAAAATCAGAACAAAACCAGAAAACTCTCTGCCTGACAGTATGCGTTCATTTCACGTGAATGCAAATTCACCTGTATCTGGGAGAGAGGAACTGGCTCTTGGAAATGAAGCTATGTTGCGTACAGATTCCTTTATAGGTCAAATTCAATTAAACAAACTCCTACTAAATATTTAACAGCTCAGTGCAGTAATTAGTGATAAATAATGGAAGCTTAAATTGATAATTGCACAGAAATGTCCTGATGGAAACATGACGTTTCTTGCTCCTCCTGTTTATCTCATACTCACCAAATTCTGATAGGTCTTTTCAGGGATTAAAGTGACAAATGAACCTGTATTTTACACATATCTATTCAGCCAGCGATGCAGTTTGCTATGAGCTGTAAGAAGGAGCCTTCTAAGTGGATCTTTTTCTTCTCACATTCTCATTCTGGGCTCTCTGACTTACAGCAGAGTAGCTGCTGGATCAGTGAATTGCTTTCAAACCTTTCAAACTAACTGGCAGGTCCAGAATTTCAGCTCCCATCCTTAGGATTCAAAAGGTCACCCAATTAAAATGGGGAAGCACACAGAGCTGTGATTTATATGCAAAGGGCAACCTTTAAAACAATGATCCTTCTCAGTTTTCCACAGGTGCATGTACAAGAATGCACCTCTGAACAAAATTACCAATGAAATTTCAAGTTTCTTGATAGAAGCTGAAAGGAAAGGAAAGCACTGTAACTTGTCTGCACTCTTATTATACAGGCAGATTGCATCCCACACTGTATCGATCTCCAGGTTCACCCCCCTACTCTGTGACACATCTCTGGGTATTGTGCTTATCAGGTGACAAAGGGACAGCCTGGAATCTGGATTACCCACACATTGGCAGCCAGTGTGTGTTGCCTTGTACAACAGCACTGAGCACACTGGAGGTTATGGATCAGCCCAACACTAACACAGTGTCTAACATAGCTTTCACTCAGCTAAAAGCAAAGTGTGAACCAGCCCAGGTTTAAAATCACCAGACCCAGCTTGGTGCGTGAAAATCCTATTGGGTGTTTATCAGCTGGCTTACATACAGGTAAGGGAATATTTAAGCCAACTGGTATGCTTTGGATCTAGAAGTCAGAAAGAGATAGAGGCGAAAATGTGTCTCCTCATCCACAGTATGTTAATTCTAAAATGTGCAGGAAAGAAAAGGAAAGACTATTCCTACTCTTTGAAATGCTGATGGTCAGCCTCACTCTGTTTTACATTGATGCATTTCTTTCTTCAAGATGGTATGTAAGGAAAACCAGACTAGTCAGGTCTGACTAATGATGAAAGAATCCTGAGCCGATAGCAGAGGTCCCATGACTCTTGGTCTCTGACTTGCTTCACAGCTGGCTACTGTGCCAGCCCAGATTAGGCATCTCACTGTCCCTGCGGTTGGACTTGATGATCTTTAAGATCTTTTTCAATTCTATGACTCTATGATTTTATTCCTACAGCTTGTTGAACAAGGAGCAGCAGCTATGTGACAGGGTTGGTATGAATGAGAATTACACATATGCTTGTCGGTAAAGAAATTAAGGACTGCTTTCATCCCTTCGTAGCCAGTGACAGTCAATAATCCTACACTGAAATGCTGTGTTCTTATAACAACTGCATCCTAGTTGCCTCCTTTCCAGTTTAAGAAGCTCTAGGTTGTGAAAGTTATTTTTAGAGACCAGTGTACTATTGTGCCCTTTAGAAAGTCACCACTTCTCTGAATTTTTTAAGGATGTACACTGTAAATCAATAAATCTGGAGTGTTTACTGACATGTGGTACCAGAATAATAAAACTTTATATTTGTCACTGTGGTTGTTATTTGTTAACTGAGGAAGTCCAAATTTTCTATTGTCTTCTGTTTTGTTGCCATTTGCATTTGTGGAACAGAAGTGTGAAATGCGACCACAGCTAAATGGGAGGAATTTTACTCTCACTTTTGCCTGCCTTCAGAATCTATACAAGGAGCAGGACAGTGAAGTTTTACTCCTTTGTAAGTCCAAGTAATTCGTTTAATACTTTTCCAACCTCTCAAACAAGGACAACACAAGGAAGCATCGTTCTGTGCTTTTTTCCTTCTTCCCATTGAGGAGAGAAGCATCCTCCTACAAAACGCCATTCTTCTAGCCTGGTCGTTCTGCTCCCTGTTACACAGCTGGCCATGACACACTGCAAGTGAGATGTGCCACTAGAGTCAGCCTTGGCCCTGCACAGTGAAACGGATGCCCCTCACCCCTGGCAATGATGTGGCTCTCTCTGCTGGGGGCACCTGCTTCCACCCCTTGCTGCCTGTTAGGGCTGTCTTTCAATGCAACAATCTTCTGATCAACTGAAGATAAATCACACCAAGGAGGGAAGATAACAGAAGACAACGCTTCCACTCACTTGCTGAATGTGTTTAGTACCGAGCTGTCTGAAATATAGAACTTTATCTCCTTTACAAAAAGATGTGCTGTAGCTATGGTGAGGCTAATCTATAACCCTCACAGTCTTATATAATTTGCTACTCCAAATTACTTTTAATTCATTACAATAAAACCCACCTAATTAAAATAACTCTTTAAAGTGAAGTATTAGCTTGATCCTGGGGAAAAAAACAAAAACAAAAACAAAAACAAAAACAACCAACAAACAGAATCTTCTCTACCAGGGGGCAATTCATCATACTGCAGTGCACACTTACACCAATGCAAATGTAAGCTGGGAATAAGTGCCCTCCGCAACAGTGCCAGCATTAAGAGGCAGGAGGCTGCATGCCAGAAAACCTACCACACACAAGTGGCACTTCTCATCTAAAACTCTCAGTTAGTTCACCTTGGCAAAACATATCGACTACTAACTTCAGTAAACAGACTGGCACTACAAACAGCAGTTGCTTTCCCAGAAAGTAACTGTCTTCAACACTGAGATAAAACATTTGTTTGGGGGCTACTCTTGCGGTCCCCGATGTTCAATAACAGTTCTGCATTGCAGCATTAGCATCAGCACTGCCACTTCTCTGTGGTCTATATCCTATTCTCCCTGTGAGTCTTTTCAGCATCTCGAGGTGTTTTACAGACTGCATGTTTGTGCTCTGGTCAGATTGACCAAATAAATACTTCTGGATTTCAAAGAGGCTGCTCTGGGGCTTTGGCTTTCCCTTAAAATGTCATTAAATCGTCAGGGTGATCTGCTTTCAAAATGTCTGTTCGAAAACATACTTAATATCAGCAATTACAGCTCACAGACTTTCTGGTTTCTGTTATTTCTGCTTCTCAGTAACTATTAAAAATTACGAAAAATACAGCGTTCTCCATTTGCATAGGCAAAGAAGAAGAAAACCAGAAAGCAATTATAAGGGCTAAGCAGAAAGTCTCCGGAATACATGCAGCACAATATTGGATTTAACAAAAAAAAGGAAAAAAAATTTTTTTTCTCTATCCTAAAACATAACACTTTGTAGAAAGTTCTTTTCAAATCAAAGCAACACTACAGTAAAACAACTGCAGGCAACATTTCTGAGCCACAACGCGGTTTGTGTCAGAACGCTCATCACTTCAGGCTGACCTGTCAAACTAGCTTTGGGAACACAATAAAAAGACAAATCTGCAAGTTGGTAAGAAACTTGGGAAAGATGAAAAGTAGGAGTTGCTTCCAAACTATAGAGCAGAGTGCTGTGCAGCGCTAACCAAGCTGTGGTGATGGTTGCAGCAGCTGTCTGTCCCTTCCTACTGCTTACAGGCACACCTGCTCGGCTCTGCTCCTAACAGTACTGTGAGGGAGACAACATTTTGAAGCTCCGACAGAAGAAACCAAATGAAAAATTCAGGTGCAGCAGAGTGGCATGGAGAAGAGATGAGGATTTAGTGCAGTATATGAGTACCTGCTATATAGCAGCCACTATAGCAATAGTGCTATATTATAAACTGCATATGGATCAAGTTGGCTGAATGACACTTTTGAACCTTGGGAGGGAATTTCTGGAACCTACATTTCCAAGAGATTCTCAGCACCTTGCAGAATCCTATTCCCAAATCCAACCAACTTACTTAGGTGGCCCACGGTGGTCTCTGGGTGCCTCTTTTTAGGCATCAGGGATTAACATTCTGGCCACAGGGCTTTTCCAGAAACTAACAGAGTTGTCAAACAGTCTACAGAACTCACCAGAGAATAATTTCTAAGGGTTTTGGAATCACCACTGT
This sequence comes from Tympanuchus pallidicinctus, assembly GCF_026119805.1. NCBI lineage: Eukaryota > Metazoa > Chordata > Aves > Galliformes > Phasianidae > Tympanuchus > Tympanuchus pallidicinctus. The sequence continues at coordinate 31,625,203 of NW_026294769.1, forward strand.
TCAGAGATATATTTCTCTATTAAGTTCTGCAGAACAGACCAACATCTGCAGAGACTTACCATTCTCTGATAAATTTCTGACATTTTCAGACTAATTCCTATACAACTGCCATATATATTTTTAAAATCCGTGTGGCCTAAGTGTTCATAACTTGGGCCAGCTTAGTCCTCAGTGCAAGTTTAAGCGTTCATAAGGCTGCCTGACCTTACGCCAGCTCATAATAGCCCCCTGGGGACTGACACATCAATTAAAAATCTCTGGAATTCATCAGAGCCTGAGACATGCCTGCAAAGACCAAAAGGGAGTGATAGAGAACCAGCTAGCAAAATAAACAGGAGTTGCTGCATGCTAAGGGAATCTTTGGCTGTCTGACTAAAGGTACCTTTTATACTGGCAGGGGATGCAAATTGGAGCCCGAGGAATCGCACTTCCATTTTCAAAGCACTTTGCAAACATCAACCATTTCACCTTCACACCAGTGATTGGAGGGAAGTGAATATGTGCATTTTCAGCACCCTCCCGTTGCTGGAGGTGCGGAGCACTCTTGAGGCATGGTCTGTGTCTACACACAAAAGGAGTTTCCCAAAGCCACTGGAGGAATTAGGAACAGAAAATGGATTAGCAGAGAGTGCTACCCATCCCCATGCTCAGTGTCATGCCTCCCTAGGAAGGCACCAAGGCAACCTGCTGCACCCCAGCCGCATGCTGCCTTGCTGTACGGTGCAGATTACCGCATGTCATCCTTTATAATCTCTCCTTTAAGAGGGAGTCAACTCATTTCCTGTGCACTCCCCCTATGGTTCCCCCCGCAGATGGTGGCAAGGTTGGAGACAAGTTGTTTTCACAAGGCTGAGATTAAAAATGGCTCTGTGTTTTGCTAAGCATTCCTCTGAAGCATGGGCAGCGCGTGCGTGTGTGTCTGAGAACGACCCCAGTGAAAGGGAGGAATGAGAGATGCTAAACAATGCTGCACAAAGTTGCAGACTGTTCGGCTACAGGCCAGAAAATGAATCCAATTTTTCATTCTGTCATTATAAATATTTCAGTGCAAATGGTACTGATTTTCTGCAACTGTGGTTAAGCAAAGGGCCTCCGAGTGAATATTTAAGAAAAGAAAAAAAAGGAAAAGAAGGAGGAGGAAGGGAAAAAAAAAAAAGAAAGAGAAAGAAGAGGGAGGCGGAGGGGGGGAAATTAAGGTTAGCAACCAATTAATTTCAAACTTTAGCAGCAAAAGATTCTGGGAAAAATTCTACAGCGCTGCAGCGTGTGTGACTCCAAGAAGGAGGAAAAAAAACATTTACTCTGCTCTTCTTCTGACAGTTTCTCATAAAATATCTGCAGTCCATCTATCTTTTAGTACTCCAGGCTCCTCTGGAGAGCAGAAAATAGTAGTTTAAAGCTCACTTCAGTGCCAGTCTGCGGGAGATTGCTTTCCACAGGACCCCTGCTGATGGAGGCCTAGGGGAAGAGGCCCAGGAGTTATTCAATCAGTCCAAGGCTCTGGGGCGGCTGGGGGTCCGCTGAGGGCTGATTATAAAGCTGCCCTCCTGTTGCCTGCCTCCGAACAGAACGAAATGAGCAGCCTCTTGCTGAGCAGATTCTGCAAGAAGGAATTTCACCTGTCACAGAGTTTGTCAGAATTTCAGGATTTATCTTGGTGCAAAATTAATAAAATACCAACCAGAATTTCAGCCTGACTACTCAGCTGTGTCATCTCAAAGTGATCTTTCACCTAAGAAAACCTGGACACAGAGCTACTGAAGTCATCCTTGCCCTACTTTTGCTCTGGAACTTGGGTAGGATGATACGACTGCATAACAAAACCGTTAAATGCGGGTTTCCTGACAATGACACCAAGTGTCAAGTGCTGGGTGGGTGCTACCGTCCTAACGCACAACTTTCCACCTCACTCCCGCGGTTCCTGAATCTCCCTGGAATAAGCTAGGAATCTGAAATACAGAAAGATCATTTCTGTAGTTTATAACCTCGTAGGTCCCTTACGGCAGCACATCTGTTAAGATCATACACTGGTATTCCAGGTCTGGATTTGATTTATAAGTTTTAAAGGAATACAAACAACAGAAGACGTAGGATTACATTCGTGAAACCCTGCAAATTAATATTGCTGTGACAGACAGGTACACGGCCCTTTAGCCACATTCTGAGTCTAATATCTATTCACGTAGAAAGGTGCCAGGCTGATAAAGCATCATCTCAAACCTCTGTGAAACAAGTTCAGTTCTTTCTAAGCTAGACAGTCTTACCGCTCTTCTGGCAGTGCCTTACGGCGATAGTAATAACAAATCTTTCTATCCTACTTATTTAAGTCAGACTGTGCCAACTTAGAGCACACATGAATTTCAGGTCTCAGGTAGCACAGAAGCAATTAACTTGCAGCCTGCAAGAGTGTTTCTGTTAAAAGGGCAGATCAACTTTTAGAAAACAAAATTCTTGTCAGCTAAGCCAGCTGATGGGTAAATAAATATTATTCCATTTACAATGCCATTAGTTCAAATCACGACATGGAAAACAGAGACTTCCTCTATACCAAGAAACAACAAAATATGCTCAGATTGGGAACAAAGATGCACTTGCCTTTAATAGGTCATATTCTACATTGTGGAATTTTCGGTACTCTGTTCAAAGCTGTCTGCTGTCTGAAGAAACGAATTTACCTTTCAATTTGCTCGTCAGCATTTTTGAGTAAGAGCTTAAAACAAATGGTAACATATCCCTTTCCTACCTCCTCATCCTTTAAACGACAATTCAACATTAATACACATCATAAAGCCACCTTTACCAGGCAGTAGTAGTCTGACAGTTTTAACACCAAGAGATCTCACAGCAGAGAGAGAGAAAGCACGCAAGTGAATGCACAGATGGTGGGAGGGGACACAGGGTGCTCTCAGCAGGCTACAGTAGAGATGCATTAACTCCACAGAGGGATAAGGGCTTCCCACCAGTACAGTCATGAATTATAACTGAGCACGGGAGTGAGTTCTTAGTGCCTGTCTCACAGCAAATATACTGTTCCATTTTCCTGCACAGTCACCTTTCACCTTTACAAACTCAAAGCAAAGCAAAATGCACCACTAATATTTTACAATACCTCGGCTTTTTTATATTACATACCACACATCTACACACACAAAGTATAGAGGAAAGCAGTGCGTGCACGAACATAGAGTACCGCCAAGCAGATGATCAGAGTACACCCACAATCAGTGCCTATGTCCAGTGATTCTGCTGCAAAACGAGCTTATAACAATACAGCTAAAGCTGCACGTAGAAATGCGTTTAACTCAGCAGTGTCGGTTCATGAGGCCTGAATCATCTCTTTCCCTCTTGTTAACAGGGTGGAGGACATTCATTTCAGCTTTGAACACAAAGGAAGGTCTACTTGAATAAAAAATCACACGAGTCTACAAAAACACACTCTTTTTCCATCCCAAATCATACCTCAGACTCAGTCTGATCAAAGCATGGTGAACCTGACCCTGAGAACAGGTAGCAAAACTAAACCTCAAAGCTGTTCCTCCAGGTTGGGGTTTTGTAAGGAACAGCTCCAGTTGTGCAGCCATCTGCATCCAAGTCCTTTTGACTAATGTTTGGAAAGGAAAGGGACAATCTAACGATGCTGATGCTCTCAGAAAATAAAAGGAAAGAAATTTAAAAAAAAAAAAAAAAAAAAAAGAAGAAGAAAAAAAGGGAAAGCCACCACTTTGGAGCCAAAATTGCTGTTTACTGGAGTTTCCTGGATGTGTCTCTTTATGAATCACTGACCACACCTCGTTTTCACAAACTATCTGCACCTCCTCCCTAAGGGAATTCATCTCCTCCCAGATTTCCTCCTACTCAATGGATCTATCAATGGAGAAAACTTGTTATTTTAGGCTGCTGAAAATTTGACCGATTTTAAAGGATTCATTTACCATGCCTTTCACTTTCGTTTAAATCCTCAGTGTTCCTGTTCTAAATGACAGCACTGCAAGCACTTGCTTTTAAGCACTATTCATTTTCCCTCCCGCACCTCAGCCTTTCATACGGAAGGAAGGCTGATCTCTCTTCAACAATGGAGCCTTCTTCCTTCATAGCTTCAGGGCAGAGACTGTTACTAGCTGTAGACTTGCTGCAAATATCACAATAAGGGATACAAATGTGAATTTCTCTTAAAATACAAGTTCAGCTCCTGAGGTATCTTGCTTTAGAAACCTCTGTCAAGAGCAAACAATATATCTGTTTCCAAAATGCACAGCAGCTGCCCAGTTGCTTTTCCAAATGATCTAACATGTCAATGGAATCAGGATGACTGTGAATTCTCTACTTTTCTCCATTTTGTGTCTCTAATCGATATCTTACCTTCTTTCACACTTAATATACCCCAATCTCAGTTTGGCAGCATGTCTTACAGAAAGTTAAGAAACCGAGATCAAACATCCTCCCTCTCTCCAAGTCCCTGAGTTTGAGGAGAAGCAGGGCTCCCAAGCTAAACTCAGTGATGGAAGAAGATGGGAAATCAGGCTGCAGATCCTAGAGGGTGGCAGGTCTGCTGCTACTGAGCCCTTTGCCTGTGCACTGAAAAATCGAGGAGTGAGGATGCTGGGGTACATGAGAGCCATGGCAACCCTCTGCTGGCACTGCGGTGGGAAGAGGGGGCAGATCTCAAGCGGCAAGCTTCCAGCCATAGCGTTGTGCCATTGCTTGTTGGGAATCTGTAAGACCAGTGGAGAGTGGAGCCAAGAACGAGGAGCGTATTCACGGGGATGGAGGGAGGGGGGGCCAGCAGAGGGCTGGGGGAAGGGAGGCAGATTTGCAGAACTGGCCATGAAGCTCCTCAGTACACCATAGCTGGATGCTTCATAAAGTCACACTGATGGCAGTCCCGGAGATGGCCATCTGTTGTCAGCTCTGGGCCAGATGAAAGATAATATAATGGCAGCTACTGGTAGCTAACAGCAGGGCAGTCGTAGGAAGGAATGCATCCTAGAATGAAGAAGTGGTGCTTCCTGTTCAGCACAGAAAATCAGTCATCGATATCAACTACATTAGCAAGAAATTAATGGATGGACAATTAAGAGAAAGGAGCTTATCTACCAGGGAAATTATTCAAACGAGAACACAGTGCTTGTTTCTTCTGCTTACTCCAGGTGTACCAGCCAACTGATCTGACTAATGACGAGGTGTGGGCTGAAATGTTCAGGGCACAGATGATAAAAACTCATTTTCAGCAAAGGGCAGAATTCCATTTCTAATGATTATTTGCGGGTCAGGGAATAAATTCACTGCTTTCCCTGCCCTCAATCTGCAACAGGACTCCCTGATATTCACAAAGGTTTCTTTAAGGACTGAGGTTAGAAATTGGCCTTTATGTAATAACTGAACTTTTCCTTATTATTATCACAATTTATTTTTACAAGTGTCTTATTATCAGCATCACTCAGCAGAAAATATTGACCTTGTAATCACTGTTATTTCTATCTCATTTCTTTCTGCGCGCCATAATCTCTCTCCTGCTTCTACTCCTTTGCCATTTGTTTCCTTCTTCTCCTGCCTTTCTGTGCATTTTCTTTTCTGCCATCAACTTACAATTTGCTTCTTTGGGATGAAAGCTTGCACACTTTGCTGTTCCATTAGCTAAAACAATCAGAAACCCTAATGTTAACGTTGGCATATAACACCGTTTTTTGTTTTTTTCAAGTTTTCTGAATCAACTCTTAAGAAGACAAAGGAAAGTGGAGATTATCCTCTGATCACCAGTGTTTCCTGCTTTCAGACTGGAGACAACAAACTTCACTTAATATCTGCATGACACGATCTTTGCAGTCATGACAATTACCATATTTTTTGTTTCTTAGAACATATTTAATATCGATCATACCAGACGATAACGTGAACAGACCTAAACTATGCGTTAACTTTTTTATGTTGCAATTGATATTTTTTTTTCAAAAACAGATAATGTATATTTTACAAAAATGAACAAACAAAAACCCAGAACTAATTCTCAAAACAAAACAAAACATACACATAAAACAAAACAAAAGGCATATAAGAGCCTGAACAGGAAGGAGTAGGAGAAATAGGGACATATATTCAAGTAAATACATATTTAAGTATCACTATCCCTCCTGAAAGTGGAGAAATGTATATATTTCTGCTTATTTTTGTGTAGGTATTTTGTGGCAAGCCCGCACTTGTTTCGGATGTTATACTTAGCTTCCAGTTCTTTTGCTATTCTGTTCCATAAGTCTGAATTCATTTTCAAGATTAAAATGAACTATTTAAAGGCAACATCGTCATTTCACTGGTACACCATCTTTGTCAATTAATCCTGTAATTTAATAAATAATATCATCTAAGTATCTAGAAACACGGATTATAATTGTGATTTAGTTGTTCTAGAAATTTGAGGAAGATCCTTTTGAGGAATGTACAGGAGGTGTGAACTCACTGTTTCCTGCTTATTTACAGGAAACAGTACAGAAAGTGTCAAAGGTTCATTGTAGGTGTAGATTTACAAGTATATGGAGAATGTGCAGACTAGTAAGAGCCAGTAATACCCAGCTCATCACCACTGTCAATCACTATTTAGTTAAATCAAAATGGTCCCGATAAAACTCTGTCACTTGGGACTTGGTGGTCTTTGCACTGTGCCGTAAATATTCACGGATTAATGAACTACTCACAAAGAGTGTTTACATTTGAATAGGCCAATCAAAGGCCAGTGAACTCACCAGCTCCAAACCTGGAAATTTCTTATTTGGAAAAGAATTACTGTATGAAAAACCTAATATGGCTGTAACACTCCCGGATCTCCAGGGGGGAAGTGGCTGCTGGAAGGAAATTCAAAATTGTTTTTTTTTGTTGTTGTTATTTGGTTTGGTCTTTTTTTTTTTTTTTTTTTTTTTTTTTTTTTTTTGCATTTAAACTTTGGCCTTGAAATAAAAGACTTGTAGGGGAAACACTTTGAAGATATGTCCTTAATGAGCTAATGCTCAAGTGCCTCCCCCCACACTTCATCACATTTTTGAGAAAATTTGCAAAGGAAGTAATTCTCCCTCCTATTGAGAAAGAAGTCTCAGGAATACAAACCTTTTAAATCTTGGAAGACATAGAGATATACTTTATCTGATAGGGTTTTGAGAATTTCCAGGGACTCTTTTTTGGGGGCTTATTTTAGAGAAATAAAATGCAGTTGATACAATCACATGCATGTGTGCACCCTACGTGCACACACTGCTGCATGCTAACATACACGTTTTCTGTGAAACAGAAAGCACTGTAAGGGTTCAGGAAAAAAAAGCACTCAAACTGGTAATACTTGTAATACATGCAGCTCTCTCTATCTAGTTCCCTCAAAACATAAGCATTAATTACATTCTTAGTATCTCTGGCACGCATACTGTTATCATCATCCTCCCTCACTAGATGAAGAGGATGCTCGGTTAAGTGGAGCAAGTTAGTACCAGACATCGCAACTGAATCCAGCTCTCCTGACTCCCAGGCATCTGCTCTGACAAAAGCAACCTGCTAAAGACTAAGGCCAACATCACTGAAACTAGTGCCTGTATTTAGGCATTAAAAGTGTTTTGCAGAAACCTTAAAAGGTGGCTGTTGCTGCACAGCACCCATGCTTTTAACAAGGTTGCTATCTTCAGGCATTTTTGACCTGATTTCCTGATGCACTCAGCACCAATTTCTTGCACTGACCTTAACTGCAGTTGGAGGTGCTCAGCACCCTCTCAGAAATAGGCCATTGAGTTTAAAAATGTTGGCCTAAAGCCTTGATTGTTAATTGGATTTCAGGTAGGTTTCTGTTTAAGAAGAGCTGGCAAAGTTATTCCCTGCTGGCTCCTGGCCTTTGGGGCCTAGAAAGCCAGCATCTCTGTTCCACTCTTCACCCTAAGAGTTTGGGGACCTAGAAATGCCAGAGCTAATCTCCAATTTCACTTAAAAAAATGTTTTGAGGCCTTTTCCTTGTGAAGAAAACATTCTGGAAAATGTAACTTCACCTGCAGGTTTGAAAGTTTTATCCCTGTTTTTGTGTAAAGAGTATAAATAATTCATGCCTTCCCTTTTGTCATGCAAGACTTACTGTTGGGACCTACACATTCACAGACTCAAACCTCTTGGGGTCATTGGAAAAACAATTCCTACCAGGAGGTAGTGGTGCCATTGCTGCTATGGCTGGTGCTATTCCCATAACAATCTGTCTGCTGGCCTCCAGAAAGCCTCTGACACAAGGAGGCAAACCCAGCCCAGTTTTAGTACCGATTTTCTTCAGCTGCCCCCCACAGTATGACAGAATATCGGTTTTGAATCACAGCTCTGCTACTTTTTCCAGGAGTGGTCTCAATCAAGATTCCTATTTTTTTCAATAGCCTAGAGTTTGCTTAGTTCTGATTCAGCTCAGGTCAAAGGTATTTCAAAGTTGTTTCAAAACGTTGTGATCTTTGGGAGCATTTTACAATGCAGAGGTGTTCAGAAAACGTAACTATTACAAAAAAGAGGTAAAGACTGGAAAATTAGTTTGAACATTGCTAGCCATGGAACACGACAGTTCAACCTGGACATCCAGAGAGGGATACACATAACGTTATCTAAAACTTCTGGACTCTCTCCTATGCTGCCTTTACCTTGCTCTGGTTCATGTAAGTTCCACTCTCAGCTGCTTGCAACAGGAGCTGAGAATGTTCTCCTGCTGTTTTAAACAACAAAAATAACATCTGCTATGAGTGTTTCATTCTTTCTTTCATCCTCTCCCTCGGGAAGGAACTGTGTATTTCAGTTTGGAAGGAGCTCTGTTGTGTATTGGGGTTTTGGGGGAGGTTCAGAAATCTGCATTCAGGTACATATTTATACGAGAGAAAGGAGCCTTTGGCACCTATAGATGCCCTACTCTTGAAAGCATAAGCTGAGGACATTCATGGTAATACTTAGCTGTGGTGGAGTCTCTTTTGCATTCCTGGGCCAGCATACAGGAAGGTTCTAGCTCCTGTGCAAAGTAAGCTTCAGCTCTTTGATAATAACACTCACTAAGCAAGGCTGTCAGTCAGCTGCCAAACGGGAAGAGCTTTTCAGATGATCTCAGAGATGCACTGGACCGAGGCCAACAAAAATACTAAGGACCAAGTCTTAGAGCACAACTGGATAAACATGAAGGCAGGCAGTGTAGAGAGGCACCAAGAGAACAGGTCTTCTTTGCTGCTAAGGAACAGTGTGGCAGCTCTCTGCATTGGCTGGAATGTCCTACAGGCAAAGCCTACTGGCTTTGTGCCAGGTATTCTGTGCTGATGGACTCCAGATGGGAAGTAGCAAGGGTATAAGTCACTGAAGCCAGATCCCTTTCCAACAGGATGGGAAGTAACTGCTGATACAATTATTTCTTACTCTAGTTTTTATGTCTGTGAAGTGGGGACAATTAATTACCCCCATGGATAACTAGTTATTAGTTAAATGTTAAGTAAATGCTCTACTTCACTTAAAAAATAAACAGTTTCTGTATTGGGCAAAATGGTCTTGGGAGGCCATGTAATCTTGGGTGGTATCATATTCAGAACTAACTAGCATCCCTGATACAACACTGATCCCAAACAATTATGCTGCATTACTACTAAGCATTGTTACCTCTCTGACCCAGCAACGCACAAAAAAATCTAAAATGAACTAATTAATTCTGAACCATAATACATCACAAGAGCATCTCATTACTCCCTATAAACACTGAGTTATTCTGTGTTGGCTATGGAAGGAATTTTGGGGCTGGAAATAGGACAGAGTGGCTACTTCTCATCAGGCACAAGGGAAGCACTTACATCCATTCAAACACTTAAGTCTGAAGACTAAAGCAAAAGAAATAAGAACTGGAAAAAAGCATGACAACAGGAAAAGGAGGTTTTAGTAGGTGCAAATGACTTTATCATGACTTACTGAAAATTCAACATTACATTAAATTAGTTATAGGATTCTTTATTTCCTTATTAATTAAAAGTTCAGTAGAACAGATAATGGGTGAAGAAAATTGTTTATCAGTATAGAAAGCTCTATGGTCATGCTTCAGGTATTCAAAATGAGAATTTCAACTTCTTGGAGACATCCAGGCACTCTGTAAGAACACATACCTTGCTGCTTCCTTATACAGTATCTGATATACTTCTGATTTTAAATATCATTACAAGTTGTTTTTTTTTTTTTTTTTTTTTTTTCTAGGACTCTATTTCTGAAAAGCCCTTACAATAGGAGGCATGTCTTATTGAAAGTGTTCCATTCTAAAGAATAAATATTTTTAAGGACATGCTTTTTCAAACTAACTTCATTAGTGTAAATACGTATATTTACTCTATATAGACGGAGAGCACATGTAAGTATGAAAATTCCAAATAGTCTGAAGAGCATAAGAACACTCTTAAAGCATACAGTTCTATTATTAAAAAAAAAAAATTCTGCTTGCTTCCTTTCTACTGAGATAGTATAATCTCAAAAAAAAAAAAAAAGAAAAAGAAAAGAAAAAAAAAATTAAAGCTAGCTCAACAGCCATGGAGCACAAAGCCATTTAGGAGTGGTAAAGGTGGGAAAAGAGTGAGATTTGGAAATGATTTAAATTAGTTTCTTTGTTTTCTCTGAGAAATGCATATATTTTACTAATTAAATTTGCAATTAGAGACTAGAGAGGTAGATAGCAGTAATATAGGCTCAGGACACCAGGTTTCTGGTCTCATCTTGGCCACCAAACTGATGCATGTACTGCATCAGTCACTATACCCCTCTACACCTTTGTTTCTCCTGCTATTCTTCACCAGTTTGGGTGTAAACTCTTTGGAATGCAGAGTTAGTCTGCTGCTGCTTTTTGAACGTTACAGCACCCACCTCAAACAGTCTAAGAATCAGTATAACAAAATACATTATCATCTTGTTAATAAACACTTCTGTTTGGAATAGTTTGCACAAGCCTTTAGAAGATGGTAAAGCAAAATGTAAATTCATATAAAATCTAATTATTTTAATTTAAAGACTGACTAATGCATTTGCAGGCTTGATTTTCAGGCTGGACATTTATTCTCTGTTCTCACCAAACTTGGAACTATGAGTTTTTCTTGTGTTCCTAACAAAGGTCTGGAATAAAGTCATGGAAATCTCTAAAAAGAGTGATACTTTTTTATGGTGGCTTTTGTGTTCTGTTTGTTTGTTTGTTTTTGTTTTTGTGAAGATTGGTAGTCAGGAGATAGTAACTTCCCTGAGGTGAGATGAGTGTAGTAAGTAGAGATTTTTATTTTCCTATAGCCTGCTTTTCCAGAAACAGGAGTCAGAAAATAAAAAGCAAAGAAGGTAAAGAGTCACACTGGGCCAAAACCAAGTCAAGCATCATTATAACACATTTCTTTTCTGTACCCCTGAATTCATTCCTTTTGATTATCGGTACTGTACACAAAGATAGGACTCCAACGCTATTGTGTTCTGTTCTGCTCTGTCTTGTTCTTATTCTGCCCTACAGCCATGGAGTGCTGTCCATGGTTTCTAATCTGAGACGATTAGCATCTCTCATGCATGGGAGATGCACTTCAGATGCATGTTTAAATTAAAAGCAAGAAACTGCTCCTGTTAGAGGGCATAAATACACTGTTATGCTGCAAGCCCCAACACAAGCCAGGGTAATGCAAAAGGATAGAGAAACATAAGCCGGAGGCTAGTTGCCAAAGATTCCACTGCTTCAGCTGGTAGACAGCCTGAACAAAGCAGTGCTTCCTAGAAGAGGCTTTAAATGAGATCTTGAGATCAATGTATTTTCAGTAAAAGCAGATTCCTAAAGTCAGTACCTACAGCTCTGCCTATGTGCTTTGCTGCTCTTTCACCATCCAGGGTGAATTGGAGGCAAACGCAGCGAGCAAGTGATCCTAGCAAATGTGAATGGCATCATGGAATGACATTTTAAAAAATATAATGTGTTCTCAACTGGGGTGGGGCTACCCAAGTTGATTAAAATAATGAACATAATGAACTAAGTGAATAAGAAAATGAATACCTTTCAATTTTTGCCAATGTAGATAAGCCAGGGAGAAGCTGTCTCTAAGGGTATGGAGATATGGTCTATTAAGAGCCTTCTGCAGGATGGAACAACCAACACACTGATTGTCACCTAGCCAATGTAGAGCATAATTTGTCTCTCTGTGGGGAGATCCTTCTGTGCCCTTCACTAGAAAACCAGGTGCTCCAGTTAACACTGAAGTTTTAATGAACTAGGCAGCAAAATCTTGCCCTGAGTCTTCAGCAGGGTTGAATTTTGAGTGGAAAAACATGTTTTTTTATTATAGTAAAAAAGCCAGGAGGCAGCTGCTTGGAACCCTATGTGTTTTGAAATGAGATCATATTTACGGAGACAGATAAACAAGGAGGTGATCTTATGTGCCACTATCACGTGTGCATCTCTGTGTAATTTGCATCTTCAAAATCCAGTTACTTACTCTGCTTCTTTTAAAACCCAAGGTAAATTCTGCTGTTAAGACTCATTGCTATTCTCTTGTTCCTGTTTCTTTTCACAGTTTTCTTTTGCAAACTTGTACCATCTTACTATTTTTTATGTCAGTTTTCTTTTGCAAACTTGCACCATCTTACTATTTTTTATGTCAGTTTTTTCCTTTTAGTTTGTCTTCCCTAGCAATCTCTCCTTTGTCTTTTCAGACACCGTTCATCTCTCTACTTCTGTACACTTCTGCATTTTGATTTATCAGTGATGAACAATGGAATTTGCGGGAATTACTAAGACAAAAACATTTTAATATTTTCTTTCTGAAGAAGTTTCACCTCACTGGGGATACTTTGCAAAGAACCAAACCCCCCCAAAAACCCAAACCAACACCAAAAATATTGACTGAAAGAAGGCAAAGAAAATGATTCAAAAAAACCCCATGCTGTGGTTAAAACAAATATAACAGAACGAGCTTCTGACCTTCTCTCATTTCACTCAATTTCTACTTCTCACAAACACAATAGCTATCTATACAACCCAGACCATTTTCTGACTTCAAAACTCAGTTTTCTATCTTCCTGTCCACCACTACGAATGACTATTTTTTTTCCCTTAAACATTTAACATTATCTTTTCTTTGTCTTCTCTCACCGTGGGTCAGAGCTTGCACTAACACCTGGTACAGACAGTAAATGAAACAGGTTTGAATTTATTAAAAAAGTTACAGCACAGGCACTTTGAAGTGCCACAGATATGATGCTCCAGATGACCTGCAGCAACACAGAGAGTAAGGAAGGCTATTAAAAAGGCTTTCTTCCATGTTGCTCCTATGCATAAATACGGATTATTTAAAAAGGAAAAATACAATACAATTGACACAAATTCTGATTTCTTACATTATGAATTGATGCACGGCTTAAATTCTTTTATTTCCCTTTTCTTCAAAGAGGTATCTCATAATCATCATACCAAATACTTGTATTGGGTTTTCAGTATGTAAACCATTCAGTAATTGAAATATTAAATGAGCATATGGATGCACGTGTCTCATCAGCCTCTGCTGATAAGATAAAATACAGCTCTCGGGCAAAGCAAAATTAGTTGTGGACATCCTACCCAGTCAAAGGACTTTGACATGTGAGCTCTGCTATTAAAAACTACTGAAAAATACTTGAGTGTCAAAAAATTCTTTAATTCCATATAAAAATCACATGGCAGGTGGCAGAGGAAGGGCTGCTTACTGTGTAAACAGTACAAATACTTTTCCTTGCTCCGTCTCTACAGATCATCTGAAATCTTTTCCTCTGTTAACCCCATTTAATATGTAAATATAAACTAAAATAATTTAGGAACAATTTTCTGCTGCTGTCTCAAAATACGCTACCGCATCAGGAATACGCAGCATCACCTCTCCTCACAAAACAAGCTACTTCAGATACTAATATGGAGTACATAACTCCTTCACCCAAATTTGTTTTCAGATCTTCTCTGGCATTTACTGTCTTCTCTCTCTTCTTTTGTTCTCATTAATAATCTACTATAATCATATCCTGGGTCAAACAAACAGCAGACAAGAAACAGGTAACACTTGTTTGACTGTATGTATGTATTTTCTTCCCACTAAGTTGGGATTTATGGGAAATTGGTTTGGCCAGTAGGTAAATGAAGATAAATTCTGTCTCTTTTTCCCTCCCATTCCTGCACTGTCACATCAGTGGTTAGGTTTTGTGGCAGAAGAATACACTATTTCCCATTTCAAAATACGACGGCAATTCCTCTCTCTTCAATTATATCTTGAGATGCAATGACATACAAAGGAAAAATCCAAAGGTGGCTCCCAGACTTCAGGTCTGTAACAGTGGTTTTCTGCCAGCAGCTTTTTGAAGCCATGGGAGTTGAATTATCTACCATTTCCCTTATCCTTCCTTCATTCCCATCCTAGTGATGAAGAAGTATCAGAGGAGGTCATGGCAAGCAAATCTACGAACTCAGCTATCAAATACACAACGCTATTATAACCCCCAGGTAGCAAGTGTGTACCTGCAGCTCTGTTTGGAAGAAGAACTTCTGTGGACACTGTGTGCAGTCATAGATCTTGTCCTCTTGTCCATGGGCTGAGAAAATGTGCTGCTGCAACTTGTTTGCTTGGACAAACACTAAAATAATAGACAAACAACGAGTTTTTCATTATTTCACATAGCAAGTGAAGCATTTTTTATAAACAAGTTCCCACTAACGCTCCGCAATTCCAAGAGGTAAAATTAAGCTGGCATACTCTAATTTCACATTATGCCGCTGCTATAAAGGGTACCAACAAACTCTATTTAACTGTGAAGCGTGATCCTTTTTCATTTTAAATGGATTGAAACAGATGTCTGGCTTCCGAAGAAATTTAAAAGAAGGAAGCAAAAGGAGACCTCAGCAGGACAACAAGTGAAGTTTACATTTAAACATATAAAAATGCCATTTTCTCTTCAGAATTATTTCTTCATGCTTACTGAACTCTGATTGAACACATACAAACTTATTTCCTAGCAACCAGCAGGTTTGAAAAGCATAGGTTCCAAAGCCCTGTTTACTGCGTTTGCCTAAAGTTAAAGCCAACAATCAGCTCTGTATTTAAATGTGTTAATGCTAAAAATTATATCCCACAGCTACACTGGGGCAATGTCTATAAATGTGAAACAGAACTGCAGGTAAATTCTCTTTGGATACTTTAAGATCAACTCTGCCTACACACTGAATGCAAGGGTTTCAATAATATAAACATGTTCAATTTTAATGACTACAAAACAAGGCCCTAAGACTGTGTAACAGTTTACCTAGGAGACATACTATTAATAATTAAATTGTATATGCCAGAGGCAGTGTTTGGGTTGGCAGCACTGACTTCTGATGGATGCCTGGTGCACTGTGACCTAAAAAAGTTTGCATCTACAATATTAATCTGTATAGGCAGGGAAAGGATTTATTAAAGATGCTGGCACTTGACTTTGACTCCACTCCTAATCATTAAAGTTATTCTAATTGCAAGGCAACAAAAAAAAATCAGAATATTGTTGTTCTGAGTCATACATTTTAATCACATTTCTCATTACACTGAAAAAAGGGACTCAGATTCCATTTTCCATATAAAACTAATATCGGGGATTTTCATTTCTTGTTAATATTCTACCAAGACGCGCTGAAATAATTTAATAGCATATTGCTAATAAAACACAATTGTTTATGGTTAATGTGCAGTACCTATTTACCCCATCAGCTAAAAGGAAAAAGTGCTCAACACAGATTGGAATCGACTTATCTCCATACTCTTTAACACATCTTACAAGGCTACTGGCTCAAACATTAAAGGATTACTTTTGTCAGGAATCTAGCTCACGTGGAGAATTGTCAATGGGAACTCCTTACAGATGCAAGTTTTTATATTGCCTTTACAATTTCCCCAAACTTGGAAATCTAAGACCCATGGTGTCATGCTAAAAAAAGATTACTTCATAGCATGTATGCAAAGGCAAGAGGGGAAAAAAAAAAAAGCAGGATCAGTAATAAAACTAAAAAAAGTGTCACACTGAAAGAAATATTGTATGCAGATGCTGGATAGGCAAACTGGTTACAGCTGTACTATCCAGGCCCAGACATCACTGATATAAGTAGTGCAATGAAGATGAACTACACGTTTTAAAAAAATTTTATAACCTGTAGAAACGTGTGGAAACTCAACACAATTGAGGCAATATTCATTAATGATCACTCATTCTGAGAGACAAAGAATGCAATTTTCATTTTCCTCTGTAGCATGTACTTAGGTTGTATTGGAAGGGGAGCTGCCAAACAAAGAGGAGTAAAATGAATTTATCAGAGGTTCTGTTTGTCTATCAGTGAAAATCCTTCACTTCCATTAATAGGGAACAAAAAGTTTGAATGGCTTCCAGAATTAGCATGCCATTGATGAGAGAATACTCAAAGTGTGTTTTGTCACGTTTGTGATCATCTTTGATTTTCATCTTGTAAAGAAAAATTATGCACGAAAGCCACACATTAAGACTTACGTTTTAGGTTACTGTTTTATAAAATATCCTATTAAGAAGTCCTTAAAAAATGCACAGCTCCATAGGCATCCTTTTAATATGTTTTGATTTCCAACAACAGCATTTTTCTGCTCCTCATTATGGCCCAAACATTGCAGCTCCTCATTATGGCCGTACTGGGTCAAGTTATTTTCTCACTTGGGTTTTACTACTGAATAAGACCACTGACTTGGGGAGGACTATTCTGTGCTTGAACCTATGTCAGGGGAGAACAGAACTTGACTTGTGGCAAGACAGTATGTTTTGCTTTCTAAAGCACAATACAGGGGCGTTTCCTCTCACCAGAAGCCAACAAACACAAGTGGACTCTCCTGCTCATTCAGAGAACACTGCTGTGAAGGCTACAACTAGCAGTTCTGCTTTGAGATGTGTCATTTTAAATGAAATATGCATAGCTTTAAAGTACAAATTTATGGGCAGTTTTAATGCCAGCAAGTTTGGAGCGTGAAGATGGTGAGTGTGACATCATGGAAGGTAACAGATTATAATTTCTGTAATCGTAAAAAACTCAGCAGTTCTAACTGAAGAGATTGAAATGCTGTTCTTATAGATGGATGCTTGCCCTCCCAAGAAGCTCAGTTTTCTGAATGGTTTCTAGTTAACATTACTAATGAGCACAAATTGACCTAAAGCCAACAAACGAAACATTATAACAAAATAATATGTGGGAGCTCTGCACAGGCGCAGAAGAGGCAAGATTGAGACAAGGAGCGATCGCCTCCTACCTGTAAAGCACACTGGACATTTGAAGGTGCCCCCCATGCCTTCAAAGCTGTGCTCTATCAGGTGGCACTGGAGTTTGGCAGGGGAGTCAAATGTCTGATTGCAGAGCTTGCATTCGTGGTTCAGTCCTTCATCTGTGGGAAAAATGAGAGTAGAAGTGAAAATCACTATGGGCCTTACAAAAGAGCATGTCATACATGATCTATGAACGGAATGAGCTTTTTGTTTTGCTCAGCTCAGGAAACTGGATGCCCCTCAGCATCCAGAGCTGCTAACGTGTTTATCTGCAAGCTTTCAGCATGTAGGAATTTAACTGGGCATTAAAATACAGCTTCTTCAGAAACAACTGCCACTAGATAGGAAAGCAGAGCCTTAGAGATCAGTAGGAAACGATGAATAGAACCAGAAGTAGCATCTCTTAGAGGAAGCACTCACAAACAAGAACACTTCCAAAGCAGTGCAGGAATTGAACGTTGCTCACACAGCACTCCACAAGCCACAAGCAGGAAACTCCAAGTGCACGCTTCTGCTGTTCTGGCTGACAGCAGCGGGTCATGCGAGGGGAGGTATTTTTCACCCCTGCATCACCCCTCCTCCACTATCCCAGTCTTGTGGGCACATACAAAACCTTTTGCAAACGTCAGGATTTCCCAGCTCCCTTTCTGACAAATCCTGCTATTTGCATTTTCCCCATACACCAGCTCCAGGAAGTCCCCACGTGTTTCCTGACACAGCTTTCCTGTCAATGCCACGTGGCTCCTACCTCCTGCCGCCCGTTCCTGCATTTCCTCCCATTGTGCTGGGAAGCCCCGTGCCTCACCGCCAGGTCCCTTCCTGAGGGTGCTGCAGGACCTGCAGGGCGCTCAGTGGCTGTGTCCTACTTAGAAACAGTTGCTAGGTGAGTGGTGGTTTCCAGCCCTGCTGCAGAGGCCTCAATTCTCACAGCGTGGCTCAGGAAAGGTCCTTCTGTACATCACCCGTGTGCGACACCAGTGGCATTGATGCAGGTAAAGGCAGGGTTTGATTACCAACAAACAGGAAGGATACACAGGGTGACCGGTGCCACACCACCAGCTCTCAGATGAAAAGGAGCCACATAGGTGAACACGCTGCCTGCCCAAACACCTCAGAAGGCTGCCCACTTCTGCCCTACAACCTATGGTGACCAGTAGCTGCAATGGCTAATGCTTGCTGCTGCGTATGTGGGAAAGCACATGTGCATGGCTGCAATGCTCCATACCACACACAGCAGTTCTCTAGGCCTGCTGATACCCCATCCCTGGAGACATTCAATGCCAGGCTGGATGTGGCTCTGGGCAGCCTGGTCTAGTGGCTGGTGATCCTGCACATAGCAGGGGGGGTTGAAATAATATGACCATCATTATCCTTTTCAACCCAGACCTTTCTACGATTGATTCTATGATTCTGTGATGCTTGTTACTTAGGAGTCATCTGAAAAAAGGCCCTGGTGATGTTGTGGTTTGGTACCAACATCACACCCAAGGCTTCTGACTCTCAGCCCACACGAACATGTACTGATTTCCAGCTGGACTCAATGAAAACAGCCTTCAGTACCAACCTGGACAAAGGCTCAGGACAATCTCTGCTGTTTTGCCACCACAGCCTCACTGGATACGGAGGCAGGGCATGTCAGGCTGCTGATGGACATGTTTCATCCAGACTGTCATACTGGCCAAACGTATTCTGAACTACAGGGGATTCACTGGGTAGGCAACATCTCTCATAACGTGTTAAGAGATAAATTAGCAAACATGTATAAAATATCTGCTATTTCCTTATCAGGGAATGTTTCAGCAGATTCTCAAGAATTGCCTGGGATTTTGTGTTCTCCACCATCACTGACAAAGCCTTTTGGCATCCCTTGCTTTCGCTACTGCTGAGCAAAAGTAAGCTTGGCCCACACAAGCACTATGAAAGGATGCACGAGGGAAAAGATCTGACATACAGCAGTCTGTATGTCTAAGAGAGACAGTCATATTCAGTGAGGCAGACTGTACACCATAATCTCCAAGCAGGCAACCCACATCTGTGAGCAAGCTGAAGAACTGAGCATACTGAAAAGAGGATGAAGACTCAACAAACTACACACAACTTCCTCTGAACCTCTTTCCTGAACTTACAGACGATGATCTATAAGAGACCTATAGAATGCCACGTAATCGGATCATTTCTTCTATGCCCAAATCCTTGTCACGGTCATTACAAAACAGATAGTTCTGAGGACAGTGAAAGTCCCCAGAAAAGGATAATTGTGGGTGAGAAAGCCTACAGGGTGAAGTTTCTTCATCAAACTGTTTGTGCTGATACACACAGCCAAAGCAATTAGGACAAAGGGAGCTCCATCTCAGGATCTTCCACATGTCAAGGTGAAGATAATCGATGCCAATTCTCAAATCACAGAGTTACTGTTGGCAAAGTGTAAATGAACCACACTAATCATCCTAGAGCATGGGAACATTGAACAGGGATTTCTTCAAACATTTCAGGGGAGAAAGACTTCCTAAAAAGACACATTTTTATAAGGAGCTACAGAAGAGAGAAAAGGCTTTTTTTTTTTTTTCCCTTTCTTTCTTTTACCCTGCCTAATGAGGAAAAAGCAGGAAGAAAGGCACGCACTCCTGATGCCGAAGCAAAACTAATTTTAGGCACACAGCACTTATACTTGTTCAAGAAGAACTGAACCCCATTAAATGTGACCCTATTGTGTTTCCTGTACCACACAGACGTGAGGTGATCTCCTGGTCACAAACATCAAAACCACTTTGATTACCCTATGTTGCAAATCTGACTTACAAACAGAGTTTGAAAAATCCCCTCACCCACTCGCCTGGGGCAGATAGGAAACTTCCCCAGGCAAGAGACATCCATTTGTGCAGAATCTAAGCTTTCTCTTAAAAATAAAATGTTTTTATTCTGCTAGCTCTAAAGACCACATTTAAAATATGACCACATTTGTATAACTAATACAACAATTTTTTCCCTAAGTTTCACTGCTCAGGGAATTTTAACCCCCTCCCCTCACTTTTTCTTTCACCCATTTTTGCACATTACTTGCTTTGCGCTGCTTCCTCGGAACAAAGGGCAAGGTTCCAGTTCTTGCACTCAGGAATGTGACACCAGCATCATTTAAATTCAAGAGACAGATAAGGTTACAGTACTGGCACAGGAGCCAGGAGTGTTGGCGTCCATTGCAACCTCTGACACTGACTTACTCTCACCACCTTCGGCACGACAACACAGCCTGTGTTTCTCAGAGTACCCATCTCTAAAGAGGAGGTGTTAATTTTTAATTTCTTCTTTAATAGGCTGACCTAATTTGTATCCCTTAAGACTTTTAATACTAGAGGGATAGAAGAGCTGGAGAAGAGCACAGGCCTAGCTACTGTACATGGAAGACTTCTAGAATCACTGTGATCTGCCTAACAAATGGCTGAAGATACATGTGCAGGTGCAAAAAAGCCTGCTTGTTTGGGTCACAAACTGCAGAAGGATGAGGGAATAAAGGCTCTGCTCTCCACAGAGAGTTTAAAAGCAAGGCCAGCATTTTATCTCTTACTGGCATGAAAGAGCCAGGGTGTGGCAGCTCTTGCAAAGGGGTGCCAGTTGTGGAAAGAGAATGCAAAAGGCTCTGTTTACATGCCAACCTCTGCCTCGCGCTTCATGTTTAGCAAACAGTTTGATAGGATGCTATGAAAGTGCAAAGTATGATACCATTAATAAATAAAGGAGCAGAGAAATGTCTCATTTTCAGTTTCCATTTGGGATAAATGTGAAATGGAAAGGAGTGTCAGATACAGTCCAAGAGGCTCTCCTTCCCTGCAGTAAGAGCTACTGCTCTTTGTCATTTTGTGGGGGGGGGGGAGGAAGGGAGGGGAAAGGAAAAAAAAAGTGCTGAGCAGCTTTAAAAAATTCAATCAAAATAATCTGCTCTTTGGAAAGGTGGCGGCTGACAGTAATTGGAAAATACTGTCTGACTCATTTATTAAAGTGAAATTCAGAGTCAATTGATTTAATAACCATTAGAATATTCTATTAAGGATATAATAGGTTGGCACAGCCCTATATTTTATTAAGAGTTATAGGTAAGAAATAAGCAACGCTATGGAATTCTAGACAACTGGTGTATGGATTAGACTGAAAATATGGTTTGTAAAATAGGTATGAAAGCACCAACTATCAGGAGGAGGAATAGGAAAGTACATTACAGTGCAAATGAGTTGGCTGAATGATGAAAAAGAAATGAACCTTTAATATAAAGCCTGCACTTTTCCAAATCTAACAGAAAACTGTGCACTGCATTCCCTGATGTGGTACATCGTAAAACAAGTCAGCACGTCCTTCACATTATGGATCCAAGAATTGCATAAGAAAGGCAAGAACAAAGTACCCACAGTACCGCATAGAGCTCCTGCTTACTGTTGCCCTTACATAGCTAGGGTATGAGTTTGGACATGGTGAAGACCCAACAGGATTGATGAGGATGGTTTATCCACTGCTGGTAGATAATTTAGTTTGATGCAGGCAGAATTTCTGCATAAGTAAATTACTCTCCATTTGCAATTTTTACTCAGATTGTGGTAAAATGTAAACAAAAATCATTGCTAAATAAATGCAATTAATATTCATATAAATGCTTAATATTTGCACAAATGTTAAATGTTTTGATAAGGATAAGTAGATTTTAAATGAGGTGCAGCCACTAACTTGATAACCAGGTAGAAAAGCAAACAAAATCAGTGTTCATGCCAGCAATATATTCAGATTTGGGGATCCTTTGTACTTGCACCAGCCACTCCTGTTGCACAGCTCCCATGCTTCTGTAGGGCCAGTGAGCTACCCCCACCTGCACCACCCCAGATACTGCTTTGGATGACCTGGACCCACTTTTGTTAGCAACAACAAGCACAACCTGCTCATTTTTTGGAAGACCCTGCCATTTTAATATACACTTTTAACAAGCGAAACCCTTAAAGCAGCCTCTAGACTGCATGTCTCATGTTTATGCTTCTTGCTCTTCAATAAAAACAAAACTAGAGCAGCTACAAGCAAATGTTCAGTGGCTGACTTACATGCAGCTGTTAAGTCAGTAACCACTGGGGGCCCTCTTATATTGTCTGATCAACACTACAGCCATTACTGAGTACCAATTTGTAACAGTTTATAAGTAACTCTTTCTCTTATTTACCCTGGAGATTGTCCAGGAGGGTCCTTCTTTCTTCTACTCTACAGAAATCTATACGCAAAGGTCCAAAGATGATGATGCCCTCCCGGTAAATCATCACAAAGCTGAGTCCATGCTTAAAAGCATCTACAAAAAGCAATGTAAACTCTGCCCTCCACGTTGAACACAGGAAAGAAATGGCCTGCCGTCCCTGCATTTTTTCAAGTCTGAAGCATGTACAGCTTTCACATTCCATGTATTTTCTCACATTTTCTTTTTATCAAGCAAACCATGCCCCTAAACCAATTTCTCCTTCTTTGTATTTCTTTCACTCTTTCCCGAGTTAATTTTGCAGCACACATTTATAAGGCAGAGATCTGAGGAGTAACAAAGGAATGCCACAGACTACAGCTAACCCCTTGGCTACAACATCTCCTACTGAAAAGCAAGGAAGGACAAAACAAACCGTACAACACTTTACATTTGCAGGATATACAGTTGTTTCTGCTTTCTGGTTTGCAGTGCTGGGTTTGTTATTATCTTTGTAATTCTGCTGGCCATAAGCACACACATCAACATCTACATGTCACCAGAGACAACCTCATTCCTGCTGGAAACTTGGGTCTCTGCATGGCAAATGTCTGGGTGACAAGTTTCTTCACCTATAGAGAACATGCAACACTTCTTTGAAGGCTGGAAGCTGCAGTGAAACAGTCCTGAAGTCTCCAGGACCATGTTCATAGTTTCCCCCTGATTGTAACAGTGCTTTTGTCATTTTCAATTTCTCAAACATGATCACAAACCCCTCATGAAAAACGCTATCCATTGTGGTGCTAATTTTGGAAGCTGACATGAAAAGCACGAGAATACAGAGATAAAGAAGTGGATGTACTACAGGTAAAGCACACAGCTGTAAACTGCAGCAGGAAGAAGACAACGGCTGGAATTTGGAACCGCAAGAGGAACCTGTAATGGAAAACCAGGGGTTTTAAGGTCTTGACTAACAATTGTATCCACTGGGACAGGATGGAGGATTGGGTGGAAAGACAGAAGTACAACCTTGTTTCTCCTGCAGTGCTCAGGGCAAAGTTTGGAGTCTGTGGGCTGATAACTTCCTCCTGCTCTCTTCACTCTTATCCTATAATGGAGTAATGACTGGTTGTAACCTAAACAACACCTCCCTCCTTGCTTCTTTCACCTAGAAATGATTTTTGGTCAAAAAAATCTGCTTAATCCAGAAGATGGAAGTGGACAAGATGCAAGGAACAATCCCAAACCCTTAGAGTCACCAATGTTAGCCTCCTAAATGGCAAGTGGAGAGCAGGCAATGACTGATTCTATGTAGGCACACTGTCTGTTGCAAATGTGCCAGTATAAAAGGAAGAAGATGGTGAGGACAGGTTCCCAAACAGCAGCAGCAGATAGGAAGACTTGATATGAACATCAAGAATGAGCATGACAACCTTCTGTAGCACACTGTTACAGCTACAGCAGAGGGTGCTGACTGATGGAGTGACAAGGAGCTGGGATCCACCTCCTCAATTAAAGCAAAAGTTCATCTCTCCAGGGCCAGATTTTGAAATTAGATCTGCTTAAGGGAAAGCCAGTCTACTGCATCTTTCATTCCACCGTATTTTTGTCTGAAGCAAGGGATGCATTTCAGTTCACCAACTGTTCACTTTTTTTGCTTGGTTGCACTCACTTTGGCTGCTTGTAAGTGAACTCTTCTTACCACACGTGTCTTGCATGTTCCAATAAAACCACAAGTTGTCTAGCTATAGTGAAGCTGGATTAAAATATATGAAGGGCAACTGGCAGGATCTATTTCTTAATAACTGTCATGTTTTCAGCTCAAGTGAAAATGATTTAAATGGAGAAAATGCCCTCTCTATCAAGGAACAGGATTTTCTGGGCAACTGCCTACCAGGAGAGAGTTCAGGAATTCAGCAACAGGGCTATTCACTGGCTGATGGGACATGCATAATTTGCTACTCCTTGTCTGTAACTGCACCACCAAAAGGTATTAAAATTTGTTCAAAGAAAGTGTGCCTTGCATCTCATAGCTGTACACATTACAAGGTTACACTGGATCTCTGCAGTAAAATCCCATGTGATACAGCTTATTTTGGAAACAATTTTTCCATGGGGTATAAAAAGGAATTTAAACGGGCAGAAATAATCTGACTGGTATGAGATTTTTTTGTAGACAGATGATCCAGTTCAATGTTTTCCTTTTCAGACAGCACTCCGTGAGCACTGATTAAAAGCTTGGAGACCAATCCTTCAAACACTGGCACAACCAAGGCAGGGGAACGGGCCTCTTATCATACGAGGCTCTTCTCCAGAGTTTTCATGGGACTAAATTCTGCCAAAGTGCATGAGGTTGAACCCTTCATCTTTATAGTGCACATCAAGATACGGATTATTATCTGCACTTTACAGATAAAGAAACCAAACTCCAGAGCTCTGTATGCACACCATACAGAGAATGAAAACTCTCCAATTCATCTGCATAAAGAATCAGATGCTGCTTCTTTTGCCCGTTGTTACAAACACGGTGTCAGAATTAAGACTGACCGATTTTTGTATTTCTTCTTTGAGCTAAGTTCCTATGTTTTCCTAACAAAAATGACCAAATGGACCAAACCTTCTCCAGGAAAGTAAAATTACAATTTGAGTGGCTCAAAATCTGCCTGGGAAAGTACCTATTAACAATTAAATCAAACTATGGAGGAAGAAAAAAAAAATGAAAATGTCACATATTTGCTCAGAAGAATTTGAAACACATTATTCAATCCGTTTAAAAATTTTTGTTCACTGTATAGCTTTTGCTTTCTGGATGGAGAGCCAACATTCTCTGTTATTTGCTGTTCAGTATCTATGTGCCCAATAATATGTATGTGCCCAATGATCTGAGACTTTTGGAACTGTAGAAGAGCAGGAATATCTACTTTTAAGTACTGCACAAAGAAAACACAAGTTTCACAAGTTGTTGAACTAGAAGAGGCTATTTCATGTTGCATAAATTAAACACAACATGCTCTAAAGTTAGGGCTATCGGGAAAATATCTCCTGCTTGGAGACAACCTAAACCTCAATATTAATTCTAGACAACAATGGACCATCAGTAGAAATTATGTTTTGTAAACAACTCTCATCAGGTATTTCTTCTGTTCTGAGTATACAGAAAAGGTCAGGGCTGCCTTCTTTTTTGTTTGGCATGAAACCATTAGATGTCTGGAAGATAAAGTCTCTAAGTGCTGAAATGCTGTTTATCCTACCCACAAAGGGAGAGAAAAATAAGGAAAACAAAAACAAAACAAAGAATGAAATAAAATTGGGTTTTCATGGATTACTGGATATTTTCAATTGTTAGAAGGAAGACCTAGCAGTGTTTTCCTGGATTTTTAAATACGCTACTTACTATTGATATTTTCTGTCCAAATCCAAATGCATTTATATTTAGATTATTTGGTATCTTCTTATATAGTTAAGGGACACTTTGAAATGAGTAGCAGTTGCTGGGTTAATGATTCAGTTCTTAAGCTTATTTAGGGGTGTACCAACACTCTGCTTTCTTTTCTCTCAACTTCCATCTCCTCCCCAAGCACCCCCTTTTCAGCCCTCAGAAAAACCATGGAGGACGAAGCGGTTCAGGCTGTTAAGACCCTCAGGTCTATGCTGATAACTGGGCATTTAATTAGATTTTTTCCACCCGAGCAAACTGCTTTGGCAGCTAAGGCCCATCTCTTTGTACAAAAAATGTATGATAATGATAAAGCTCCATTTAATATAGATTATTATTTTTATTACTCATCTGACTTAGTTTGCTATTTTATTTAGGAAACCACGAGAAAGCTCAATTTTAATTTCCTTGTTTCTATGTTTGATCTTGCTTACAGCACATGCAAGCAGCTTTGGGCTCACATATCAAAAAAGGACCAGACTTCATTTGAAACCTACTCCACTCTCCTTCCCACTTTCTCTGCTGGTACTAAAATTTCACACTGAGCTGAACAAACAGCTGATGGGATTTCAATATTAAAAGTTCTTCGGTTTGCAGATAAGAGAATAATGAGAGCCAATTAGTTATTTTTTCTCATTTTGTTATATTCATTAACAGGTTTGTGGGTTGCTGTTTTTTACTTTTTAAACAAAATTCTACATGCCGCTTGAACAAACATACTGCAACTCCTCATTGAACTTATTTCCTCACTGAAGCAAGGATTCTGTTTTCTACTATTCTAGCAATAAAGAAGTTCACTCTCCAGTGAACTTTCAGTAGTGGGATAAAAAAGTTATGAACACATAATAAGGGAAAAAGAGGAAAAATAACAAGCAGAGAAGAGACAGAAGTTGGCTGAAAAGAGATATGTGATTGACAGGCAAAGGAGAGAAAAATGCAAGAAATGAAGGAATTTACAGGGGCTTGTTGGGGAGGGGGAAGATACTGTAGCAACAAGAACGATGAGAGGTAAGCTGCAAAGGAAAGGTGATGGAGAAGAAGAGGTGGCAAGCAGAAGCAGGACAAGGGCATGAAAATTAGTTGAAGAGAAAGAGGCAAAAGAAAGTCTTGATTCAACACTTATTTAAATTCCACTGTAAAAATGCAAAGCAATCATTTCAGGACAGAGATTTGATAATTTAGTACAGCTCCAATGGTAATAATGATAAATGTATTTTTGCAGCCAACTGTCTCAAGCCAACGTTACTAGTACACAATTAATACCAATAAGCAATTAAAAAGAACAGCGGGTTACAACTATAAGGCATCAAACCATATCACCAGAGGAAAAAAATACATCCCTATTTTGAGAAAAATAAATGTATAGGCTGTCAGAACAGTGTATATCCTCTCTAGATAAAACTTAAAGAGTTGAGAGCGTGATATTAAATGACTATGAGGTGATTAACATCACTGAAAAACAAACAAAAAGAACACTTGTAAGACTCGGAGGAAATCTGAGATGCAATATGACAAACACGATCGTAACAGCAACAGAAAGTTGGCTGACCACTATATGGCATTATCCTTTTATTAAGACATACTCTAATAAATAACTTACAAGACTGCATTTGTTGGCAACGTTTGCTATTTGTTGAAATAGTCTCCAAAAGGCCCACTTCATTTCCTTTGTGTGCAGGGTATGCGTGTGCCGGTTCACTTCAAAGACAAGAGGTAGGGAAAAAGAAAAGAGTGGGAGAAGGACTCAGATCACACTTAGGAGCAGAGCTGAGAGGGTCGAAAGACAAGGGGTTTGAGCTTCTTCCAAACCGCCTGTTGCCTTATCCCTCTTTCCCTGTGGTGCTGGGGCAAAAGCCAAGCTGCCCCTCTCTTTCATTGCTCCCTGAGATGCACTGCTGACACATTTCCGGCCGCTGCCACCTCAGCTCTTCCAGGCCCAGCAGGTGAACGGCAGCCGGCCCCAAGCTGCCCACCCCCAGCCTGCTCCTGCGGCCCCATGCCTGGCTGCGGGGCCAGCTCACCGAGCCATGCCCAGCTCCTCAGCCAAGAGCTGCGGGTGACACTTCCTCTCCTCCTGCCACCAGAAATCGCTCCTCGGTTGGCGTGAGCCTTTCCACAGGGACACGCTGGGCAGTGGCGGGGCTCCACCACGCTGCCAAGGCTGGTTTTGGTCTCTGGCCATCTTCAAGCTGGGGCAGGAGGCGTGCACAGGATGGCGCAGGCCACCCACCCGCTATGCAGCAGTCACACATCTCGGAGAAATCCCCATTTGAGATAGCTAAAGACTGGAGCTGAGACATAATCCCCATTCAATTATGTCTGAGAACCATTAAGATTCACAGGAGAACTGTGCTTCCCCTGCCCAAGGAACTGTACAGCTCCTCCATGCGATCCAAAGCTGACCTAGTCAAGCCCTGTGACGCACACACAAGATGTCTAACCATCTACTGAAACCAAAATTCTTGATGCAAGAGCCACAAAATCACATGAATGGGTTCAAAATTTGAGATTTCATCAAGTGTATGCCTGGAGTTCTGCCCATGCATTCAAGTTGGGGCAGTTATCTCTCAGAGGGCTTCCCTGTAACAACAAAAGTCCTTCTTGTTGTTGTTAGATTTTTATTTTTATTTTTAAACCAACAAAGCCTGAGATTTTGATGCAAATAGCATCATTTCATGTGCTCAGGTCAGAAAAGAAGCAGTGAACATTGTGAGACTTGTGATCAAATTGTGAAACTGTGAAACTTAATTTACCCAAATGAAATGGGGGACACAAAATTAATTCAGATAAATGAGGATTGTGAATGAGCAAGGGACTGTTTAGTGCTTTTAATATACGTCATGGGACACAACCTCATTACAGATCAGGAGTGTTGTGCTGTGAGTTTGTGTCAGAGTGGAAGTGTCACTGACACGACAAATAAACCCAAAAATATCCAACTCCCTGAACGCTTATTTTGTGTTTCCATACACACGCTACATGAGCCTGAAGAATAATTAACACTGCTGAGAAGAAGCAGCAACAGTGGATGAGTCTCACTACAGCAGACCTCTCATCATAGCAGAAATACAAATGTACCAGCTATCGTAACTGTGCTATGTTAAGTAGACCTTTGCCCCACATTATTATAAGTTAGAGGAGGGAAAGGGGAAAAAGGAAGATGATATCAGCATTCTTGATGCTATTTTATTTATCCACGTGCAGTACTGACACAGTTCAGGAATAAGAAGCATGGAAGGAGACACGCAAAGTACTTGAGAACCCAGTTTTTTTTTCACATTTAGTCAGGAAAAAAAGACTGTCAGTGAAGACAGGCATGCACTTTGCAGAGCAATCCCAGACATTATTGCCTGCAAGAAAGTGATGGAGTATTTATTCCTACAGCTATCTTGTGGAGTTACAAAGATGCTGTGGGTGAATTTTTGATTTCTTAACTTTATGACAATTTGTCCCAGCTCTGAACAGATTCATTTAAGCTACTATTTTAAAATTGGAGTATACTCTGCTCATATAATGAGAGCCAGCTCCACAGGATTTTATTTGCAACAGCATTTATCTCTTGATGATATTAAAAGCAAAATGTATTTCTTAACAGAATATATACATTTAACTTGCCTGCTCTTTTCTTCTTCTTGAAAGCCCGAGAGCCATTAGTTTGAAGCTTGACACTGTTTAAAACCAAACACCCTGGGTTTATGTGCTCACTGATGGTGCCAGTCACATTATGCTCACTTGTCAATCTTCTTTCAAAAAGAAAAGGGAAAACAAGCATCCAAAATGCAAAGCAGCTAAAAAATATCCTCCATCCTCCTTCACTGCCTCCTTCACCTCACTCAAGCAGCAACTTTTAATTTATTACACCTGGAGGTGGGTGGAGGGATTAAACACTAGTCAGGATTTTGTCAGCAGAAAGTATGATCAAGGAGGAGTATCAGTCCTCTAATCATATTTGGAATAATTGTGGTATTTTAGAAGTCAGGGGGGGAAAGGGAAAGATGGTGAGAAGAGTGAAGGCAAACCCATTTTCTCTGCTGTGTGTTACTCAGACCAGCAAGAGACCACTGTTAGATTCAGGAATGTATTTTGCTGAGAGTGAAGCATGTAGATTTTGATCCTGTGACACTTTGTAAAGTAAGCAGCATATTTTGTTCATGTTCAGTCTGCTCTGATCGCTAGACTTCACATCTGAAATGGCAGAGGAGAAGAAGAAAAAATGCTGTGTTAAATCCTTGAAAATTATACAGCAGAAAAGGTGGGCAGCCTCTGTGGTTCAGCTGAATACCAGAAGCCAAAGATCAGAACTCAAAATAATAGCTGATAAAGAATACCCACAGAGTAGCAAACAAACTGGGGTGGGGCAGTGGAACCAAGAGCCATATTTGCAAGCCAGCTACCAACCCCCTCCTCTTTCCAACATTTTCTATATGCAACTGACACACCCTTCCTCTCCCTAAAAAAGATAAAATTACAACAACCTGGCTATGAAGGCAAGAAAATAAGTTCAAAGTGAGTTATAGCAAACAGTGGCTTCGCTGATGCACTGAAAACAGCAGCCATTACTCAGAAAATAAACCAGACCTCAGTTTCAGTAAAAAGCAGCACAGGCAGGAAAATTCTCAACTAAAATTGTTGTTCTGTCTTTAGTTCACTGTGTTGGTATGATATTACATCAGGTACAGTACGTTATCTTTGAATCCCACATTCTGTGCCTGCATCTGCCCACATGATAAGTCAACAATACCTGGAAAATAACAGGTAGCTGTCACCTTTAACACCATGAAAGGCCTACGTTGAAGAAGTGGATGTTGCATTACCAAGGTTTGCAATGGCATGTCTTCCCACTGGTGCGAAACAGATCAGTGCCAGAAGCTATGACTTGGCCTACAATCCTGCACGTTACACACTTCTGCTAAAGGTACATGAGCAACACAGAAAACAACACAAGTATAATGGTTTCAAGCAGGAGGGAAATATAATGTGATGCAATTCCTACAAAGCTGATGCAGTAATTAACAAATATCACTTTTTAGAGCTACCTGAGCATTTTACCTCTTATGATAAATTATTAAGCACGCAGGGGTCAACTGATTGCTGCTAGTGGAGCATACTGTCTTTCCTGTCGGATAACTTACGTTGCACATTTTGCAGTGTATTTTTTAAGACTCAACATGAATGATACATTTCAAGGCAACATGATTACTCAGCCCCAGTGGCAGCCAGTGGAAGTCTGGTGTCCATCTCCATTTTCACACCTGTAAAAAAAATCCGTCTCTCTGCTGTGGAATTGTTTGGAGTGCAATTGATCTGCCTTTCTGCCTCTGCTGGCCCCCTGCTCATGCATGCTGTTCCCTTAAATCCCCTCTCTGCTTTCACCCAAATATAAATAAAAAGTGAGATCTGCTTCACTATATTTACTTGCATTAATTGATGTTAAAAAAGTCTGTTAAAAATAAAGCCCAGCAGTGACATTTTTCTCAGCTAAAGCACGATAGCAGCACATTACAAACATTACAAAAAGATCCCCTGGTAGGATTGTGAAGTTTCACTCTGGCAGTAAAATGCATCTACTGTACGTTCTCTGCTTTATTTATTTCTTTATTTTTTAACACAGGATGTGTTACAAATGCCAACAAAACTCCCTGGCTCAGCAGCTGTGTTGAATGGGAGAACTGGACGAGCACCCTGTATTTTTAGCATTCGTTTTACCCCGGTCAAATAAGCAATCATGTTTACCATCGGCGATGACGCTCACGGCTATTCAATCCCAGTTTGACATTTTCCCCATGGTTGTACCTCTCCTTTTTCTGCAGAAGTTGGGTGGTTCTGAAGGACGCGACACTTTGTGCCCAGAAGTCCTTTTGACATTTGAGAACAATGCATTAATCAGCCCGTTCGTCTCCCGAGATACACCCGGAGCATTAGGAAAATGAAAGAACCACACAACCCAGCTCGCACACCCATTCTCCAAGATATCTCTCCCTGGATGGTCTGCCATAAAGGTTTCTGGAAAAAGAGTTTCGAGCCAAATAAGAGATTGCACTGCCTTCAGGGAAGGTGAGTACAGGTGCTAAATTAGGCCTGGCAGGGTTGCAAAACTGGGGATAAATAGAAACAAAGGGGTCAATTGTTTTCATGTCCCTCGTGTTGTCTACCAGGATAAATATAGCCTTGCCTCTGCTGCCTCTTTCCTCACTTTGTAAGATGCCCCGAGTATCTGCAGAATCAGGTCCCAGATCCTGCTGCTTGTATAAGCTTTGCCAAATCCTAAATCCTCAGTCATGTAAGTCGTCTTAAAAATATATTTTTCTAGACCATCTAAGGATGTCTAAGAAAGCACAAGAGATATAGGCAGATAAGTGGTTCCATGGCTGTAGTCTGTGTAGTTTGAAGGAATGGGAAGCGCAGAAGAATGCATTCTCAGCTTCTAATACCTTCCCAGCATTTGCATCACGTGGCAGCAGGGTTGCCCTGGCCCTCTGTGTGCAAGAACAAGTGGCCAGAAAAGAATGGGATGTGAGCATTTGTAGCTTTTTTCTCACACAAATAATCACTCCAGGCAAACATGGCAGAACTGATATTTTGAAGAGGGCACACAGCTGGACAGGGTAGAGCTGTGCAGAGGTACTGACAGCGTGTCTTCAGAAGCACAAGAGCCCTGTATCAAAAGATAAGAGGACATTGCCCCTCACTCCAGAAATAGGTGTTCAAAGCTGTTCAAAGCACTGGAGAAACACTGAGGTATGGGTACAGCAGTCCCAACAAGGGAGCATGGGCACGATTACACAGAAATATTTGAAAATGTAAGAGTAACGTGAGTAACTAAGTACGCTGTATAAATCAGTATCCAGAAACTTGGCTCAACAGCTGCATTTGTCTCATCTGATGAAATGCAGCATGGTTACAGTGAAATATCATTTGGCTTCTAATAACAGAACTGGCTGTGGATGTGGAAAGAAATGGAGAGAACTTTGAGATGATGAGAAGTAAAAAGCAGTGGGATTTGGAGATGGCAATGGACGGATCAATGGAGCAAAAAGGAGCCAAACATAATAGTGGAGGAAAGCTGAGAGAACATCACTGACAGCTGTCTGCTAGTTATATATCTTTCCTAATGCCAGTATTACTTTGGACTCCATCTAAACAAATGTATTTCTGTCTTTTAAGCTCCTAGTTAAAAGAGAAGTAATACTTTCTGCTCTATTGCAGGACCTACCAACCAAGTAACAAAGGGAATGTACTGGACAAAGAAAAGGACGAAGAACAGTAATGTGGACAGATGTGCATCAACGAAAGATATGTTTCAACCTGTAAATAGAAATAATGTTTGAACTACTACTAAAACAGAGTTACTCCTTAAATCCCAAATTGCTCAAAGCATAGCCAAAAAGCAGGTCTTGAACATTAGTCAGAATGAGGAGAAGACATTTTTCTCCTGACTCAAGACTAATGGGGCTGCATGGAAGAAGAGGGGATGCTTCCTGGAAGTATCCTTTTCTGAAGTGGGTTGCAGCCTTCTTGCCTGCTGCCTTTTACCAGCAAAGAAACTGCCGCTGCAACCAGCCACAACTAGTGATGTGTTAACAGGTAGCAGTGCAAGCAAAAAGGAAATCCAATAAAGCCAAGCAGAACTTTGATCCTTGACCTATCTTTTACAAAGCAGCACTAAAGGACTACTTTTTTTTTTTCTTAGCAGTTTTCACACTGATACTATCACAACAATCAGTGCTTTTCCAGCACACTGGTGGGACTGACAGTAGGCTGATGACAAAGCCCAGCTTGGAGACTGTCATTAGATCACCACTATTGACAAGATAACCACTTGCTCCTCACTAGTGAAAAGTTATTCTGTCTTTTGGCAATTGCCACTTGTTCTTGAAAGTGCCTTCAAAACAAGTGTCTTCCACAATTTTCTGTCATGACACTTAAACTGCTAACACAACTGTTCCCCAAATGGAGACAATACTGATGCTTCAATAACATCATTACAGACATCTTACAGATGTTTTAAGGCAGATTTGCTCACAAACATATGGAAAAAATTGCTGGAATAGGATTTTCACTAATCCCTTTAACTGCCGTTGACCGTGGAAAAGTGAGCACGTGCAAACATATGCGTGTCTATTTGTTTCTGTGTTCAATTTATGGGTATGAACATAGAGGCAAGAATGTCTTGTAATGATCAATAAATGAAGTGGTTTTATATAGAAAAGAAACTGAACACAAGTTACTAGATTACAAAGAAAAGATTACAATTAAGCAAAAAAAAATCAGGAGAACTGGAAAACGACAGATTCTATGGATTTGTGTTTCCCAGCTGATTGACTTTATGTCTAAGAATGTACATGTGGAAGGTCTCTCTCAGGTCCTGTTTTTCTGTTCTCTACCATAGAATCTTAAGTGTTCAGAAAGGTCTGAATCTTAGCATATTGTTTTTCCCTCTCTGGGGATGCTGTCCTCAGTGCAATTGTATTCCTGCAAAATGTGTAGAAACAGAGTTCTCTTCTGGCAAATATGAACAAAATGTGGAGAACTGTCCCTCTGCCCCTCTGCTTACCAGTTCACCTCCAGAGTAGAGCAGGGATTCCTGCACTTCTCCCCATGGCTCACTTTACAGTACTAAAAAATCCAACAAACCAGAGCATGTTGGTCACAGTCAGCCAGGCTGGCATCCTTTGAGCTCAACTGCTGTATAGCTTGGGATACTATGTTGCTGTTAGAAAGTCAGCCTGCAGCTATTTACCAAATTAGAGATGTTCTTTCATTTGCAAGGTGAGGACTCAGAGTACCTTTGCAAGTGTTTGAGGTTGGGTTCGCTTTTCCATGTTTCTCTGTATCACTGCATGTTACTGTGGTGCTCTTACAGCAAAACTGTCAGCTTGTAAATTCCCTGAATGCTGTTGGTTTTGTTTTTTTTCCTCTACTCATGCAATGAAGGAAGCCAAGCCAAGGGTTCTCCCTACATGCCCCGCAAAGCTTTGAAATCACACAGAACCCTGGAGATGCTGATGCATACGCAGGACATTTCTGACATTGCTGCTTCCATGGCTCTAGAACAGAGCTTCCCACGGTGACAGAGCTCAGTACGTTGCATCCAAAGATGTATCAAAGAAGACAGAAGCCAAAAATGGCAAAAATGCTGAACCAAAATAGCCAGCAGATTCTGGACTCTCCCAACAGTCACGGATGTGAGACACTGTCTCATGACACTGACTAGACAACCTTTACCATTCAGGAAAATGAGAAGCATTCTTCTCTGGGGAGCAGACAGGGGGCTAGAAAAAAAAAAGCTAGTAACTTCTTAAAGCATTAAAAAATCTATCTGCATCTATCTAGATGGGTAGAGAAAAGTCTAAGTCTTTCTAATTTGAAGAAATCATCTCATGGAGCATAGTAGACAGTTGCTAGGGGCCTGTGACTGAGGGCTCTTGGGTTTCCTCCATACCTTTGATCTGCATTATGAAATGTTAATGTCCACCACGTCAGGACTTGTTACATAAACATACCCTTTCTCTAACTGCTCAGTTCTGCCCGTTGCAACTTCCATTCATATTATCCATTTATATTTAAATGCTGACTTGGAGCTTATACCCAGAAGCGCTGACATTTTTAAACAGGAGTAGCTAAACTAGCGTAAACTGCTAAATATAATTTATTGATGATAAAGAGCTCGGTTCAGATTAAATTCCAGCAATTTAATAATGAACACATTCACATCCTGCATCCGGAATATGTAAATGTATGTGTTTTCCCCTCCTTATTTAACTGAGAGAAGAGGGTCTCGGAATCTGTGATTTCCTGTTGATTAGACATGAAGCAACCACAAGCACATATTTTTGATATCTCTATTAACAGACTGTTCATGTCTAACTGCAAAACTTGGTTGCACTTCTCTCAACATCTTTGCCCAAGACAGACCAGTAAACACAATTCCTCTCTCTATAATTAGCCTTTTCTCTAAGGGCCCTGAAGTAAGTCTGCATGCCGTAGATTTAATATCCAGTGCTATATCCATATGTGCTGCCCTTGCCTGGTCCCAGAGCATATAAACTCCCCTATTAGCAGCCTTGACTGCTTAATTATGCAGATTTTTTTTTGTACCCGCCTGCCTGTAAAATTACTGTGTCTAACCTTTTTTTTCCCTCCTCGTTGCACCATGCTGGCCATTCTAATGAAATCGGCATAGGGGAAAGGGCCTGATTTGCAGTTATGGAGGCTGGATCGCGCTGGCAATCTGTCCTTAGTGGGAGTTACAAAAGAAGTCAAATGCCTTCATCTGGTTCTACCCTCTCATCCCCAAGGTGATTGAGTTCACTTCCTGATGCTTCCCAAGTTTTCCTCGGGCTGTCCAATCAGCGCATCCACCAGGGAGCCCAGCCTAGCTTGCAACAGTCTCTGTATCTAGTTACAGCCCCACCAGGGACAGGCAACTATCCACCCCCAAGCCTTCAGATGAAAACCTTTTCTAACAAGGCCGCCCAGCGCCAATGAAATAACACACATCTGCATATCCACTGGGTCCCATGTTTCTTGTGCTCATGGATTATGTATCTTGCAGCCTCTAATAAAGAAATGCAGTTCTTTGTTTAATGTTTATCTTGTGCTTGTTAAGCAAATGCTAATGTTGTATCAGAATGCTTTAGTGCTATTTGGGTTTTTGGTGATTTACTACAAGACAATCTGCTGTGAAGTAAATTTAGAGAGGAGGGGGAAGAAAAAAAAAATCATTCCGGTGGAAAGAAAGAGAGGGAGAGAAAATGGTTCGACAGAGAAAGAGCAAGAGACAGAGGAAAAGACAGAGAGAGTGAGGCGGGAGAGAGCGCAACAGCTCCTGCCTGGCTTCCCTCACCCCTGGCTGCTGTGCTCACTCCATCATCAGCCGGCCAGGCACCTGGAGGTGCAGAATCAGCCCACCACGATTTCCAAAAGGGAAGAGATGATAACTTCCCTTTCAGTGATAAGGTAAACAGTGTCCTGAAGGGTAAACAAAAAATAAAAAAGCCCCTTTTGTTGTCTGCCTTTGTGCCCTGATGGTTAGCACTGTGCTGTGTTATTCACAGACCACAGGGAAGCCCTAGATTTAATTGTTCATTCCTGGCTCTGCTAGAAATGGGCAAAAGAGAATATGAAGTATTCAGAACCCACTTCTCCAAATTATTTTTTCTTCCCTCCCCCCTTCGGGAATGAAAGAGGAGATTTGGAAGCTGATGAACAAACAAATGTCCTCTATTTACCCTTTGGCAAGACAGAATATAGATATCCACAATGCTAAGCACTCCTGTCAGTCTCCTTTCAATTCCTTCCACCCCTTTTTGAAAGAAGATGTAAGTTCTGGAGTGCTGTTTATTTTCCTTCTGCAAATGAACTGGGGTCAATAAAATGTGGGTCTCCAAAAGGAGGGGACTTGAGCACTAACTAGAAATGCAGCTGCCCACATTCCTCCCTTTCATCCTACAACTTCCCTTCCAGCAACTGCCCTTTGTCACCAAGACGGGTGGATTTTAAGGACTAAATGAAATAAGGCTACCCAGGGTCCCCAGGGTCAAACCAGAACTACAGCTTCAAAGACAGATCTTTGTGGACAAACAGTTCTACACTTTTAATGGGACAGAAGTACGAAAGATAAGGACGCTTCAGTATGGATGTGTCTCTTGGAACTGCAAAGGTATTGTACAATAGGGCAATAAACCAATGCTCATGCCTTTTGCACACACATGTGCTTTGCACAAACGGGTATTCTATTCATCACTACACTCCTGTTCTAGCACACCTTTTACCCCACTGTGTGTGGTAATACACGAATGCATCACACTGCTGCACCTATGGGTGTATATACATTCAGTAATTGCAAACCTTCATTTTATATTCTTACACATTTCTTCTGAAAGAGTAAATTGGCAGTGGTAAAAATTTCTGGGCTAAGAACACTCAACACTGGAAGTCTTTGCTGCAAAACGTGGAAAGTGTGAAGAATGGTTATGTGATCTTTTTCTCCCTTGTCCCCTTTTCTACATGGCTTGATTCACAAAAGATCATTTCAGTTGTAAGAGTGACTCCATTTTTGTACCAGCTCAATCTCTAGGTTATCTGCTGACACTGCTGATAAAACACGTCTCTTTATAAACACCAGAAAGATGCTCCTGTGCCATTTATTTACAGTAAGTTGAATTCTCTTTTTGAGTGTAGTATCTACCATCATCAAATAGATTCGCGTGAGATTGTATTTGCTCAATTAATTCAAAGGGGAGGGCTCAGTCTCCCATTAGCTAGCTCAGCCAACTAAGCAGCTTAAGAACACAAACTTCCTAAGTAGTTCTTCACCGTCTTCTCAATTCCTTTCTTTTCTTCAAACAAACAGAGTAAATTTTCATTGAGCTGGTATATTTCAGTTTTTTGTATTTGAGGTATTACTACACAAAGCCATTGAGACTCCAGATACTCTGCTAATGTCCCGTTTATTACTAGATACAATTCAAGGTCCTGACTGTAATCTTTATAAACCCCTGATGACCTAGGGTTGGGCTGCATTTGAGACTTTCTCTCCTCTTACAGTCCGCCAAGAAAATTGAGCTCAACGGGAACACTAAACCTGACAGTGTTCCCATTTAAATCCTCTAGAGCAAGGGAGTTTCTCCATAAGCCGACTGCAGAAGTCCGTCTCTGACCTGCTGACTTCAGCCGACTCCACACAACAGCATCGCCATGAACTGGCTGCATAGGAACCCTGTTAGAGACTTCATTTCCCTCCTGCGGTCTCCATCAAAGCTACCTTTGGTAATCACTACAGCTGAGAACACTGCTCAGCATAAATTAAGAAGGAGGCTCAAGGACACAGTGAGTCCGTGATCTGTTCACTTGGCCTTAAATATAGGAAGCCCTAAACCTCCAGCCTGCATTTGATAAAGAATGTGCATTATATATCTGAGGCCTGACCTAGTGACTAGCATTTGTGTACAGGTCAGCTTACTGCAGTGCTAAAGTCATCTTCACTAACCATTCTGTGTTATTCTAGTTTCCACATCAATGGATTCTTATTAGACATCAATAACATGTGTGTCCCTGATAGCCTGTGGTTTGACTTGTGTAGCCAGCCCCTGCTCGTATAGCTAGTCACATCTTTGCTGTGTAGTGGTGCTGGATACAGAACAGAAACGTGTTTTTGTTACATGCCTGCAATCACCATTTGCCTGTGTTGGTTATTATTATTGCTATTATTTGTAAGGATCTGAGGGTTGGACATTTCCTATCAGCATTTAAAAAGCATGTCAAAAAGTGTCAAAAAGCAAGTCAAAAAGTCGATTGCTAGGGACTTAAGCAGGAAAAGTGCATAGGTAGCAAGCTATATTAGAGATGAAGACATATCTTAAATACCCCTAAACACCTGCTCATCTGTTTTGTCTTGACAGATCATATTGCAGAATCATCGAAAACAGGGTTGGAAGGGACCTGAAAAGGTCACCTATAGCATCTTCCTGCCTTAAGGCAGGATCAGCTATGCTGCACGATTTAGATGACCTCTAACTAATGAAGCAGAAAGGATGATAACTAAAATGCCAGTGGATTAAGACCAGTTCCAAATGTATTGATTACAGGGAAAAGAACATTTGAAATCTGCTATAAATGTGCAAGAGTCAAAGAAAACAGGTGGTTAACAAGCTGGTTAATCCAGGTTGTTTGCTTCAGGTGATGGAGTCAAGTGTTTCTTACTGTGAGGAATTATTTTCAGTATCTACTCAGATTCAGACAGATTTCTTGTGGCTGTGCAAGCTCTAATGGAGATACAGAGGTGTTTGATAACTACCTGTCAGAGTCAATTTGCAAGAGTCACCATGAAGTTTTGAGTAACAGTCTCAAAGAATAATGAGTCTTTTGTGTTGCAACTTCAGCTTGTGATGTTTCCTGAATTTCTAGAAGTGACAGGACATACAATAAAACCTCAAGAGTCAAATCTCAATCTCTCCTACACACAGTGCAATTGCTCTTTCAGTCCATGATACCAATGACCTGAAAATGACTGAGGAGAGAAATTTTGCTCCAGAAGTTACCATGTATGCACTTTACCTTCGTTTCTAGGGTATCACAGTGGGAGAATCTATGGGGTGACTTTCTCCTTCTGATAGCTCATGAAGATCTTCACTGCAATGCTCTGCTGTGTCTTTAGTGTTGTAAACACGTGAAGAGAACCATGACACATGTAAAAATGCCAACACACATGGCAGCATTTTCAGCTACTAGGATTTACATGTCTTTAAACCTCCATCCCTTCTGATTTGGACTGGGACAAGATCTTACCCAAATACCCTATAGGCACTGATGAACAGGGGAAAGATACCTGGTTAAAGCTCTACCCAACTAAATCATGATAATTCTGCTCTGGCAAGCAATGTAGGAAAATAAGTGGAAGTACATTGGCCAAAGGATTATTAAAGCTTATCTTCTAAGCCTGTTTATTTGGAGAATAATTGCCTGTATTAGGTATTCAGGTAACAGTGACTACTGAGAGCTCTTCTCACTACTTTTGCTTAGCAGGAAGACATATTTTCATAAGCATATGAGCTGATCAAGATCATATCTGCCTTTGCCTTTGGAACTAAGATATTTGCACCTATAGGGGTTTCACTGCAGGACCACACAGGAAACGCAAGCACTGCAGTCTGTAATCCCTGATGAACTGCAGTGACTATCTATTGACTTCTAGGTAAAATTCAGTTTGTTGCTTTCAAGCTACAAAGCATGAGCTGGTCTGAGCTGAAAGACAGCATTTTGCTTCATAGAAAATGTGTCAGCTATGGTCAGAAATGCTCAACTCACCAGCACTGTTCTGGCACAATCAGGTAAATACTAACGCCAGAAGGTTTTGTTTAGGGATTTATAGATTTAGATTTGCTATCCAAAACGGTTCAACAGGACTAGAATCTGATTGTTTTTGGAAACGGACTTTCCTAAGATGCTGCTTGGCAACTGGAAGGGTTTGTATGACACGGTCTGTAAGACAAGACTCAGACTGGGTAGCATTTTGGAACTGGGGAAGGTTTCTGTGGGTTTGTTAAAAGATTTAACAAGGTCTGTTCTGTTTCTATCCACCACACCAATACTCCCAGCACTGAACAATCAGCAGTTTGCATTGTCAGGACTCTCTCTGCCAGTTTCTGAGGTGGCAGAGAAAATCTGTAGGTGGACTAAAGTGACTGACTCAGACCTTCAAGTCTGTATTATCAGAATTCAAGGCTGCATCACGAAGGTTAGCCTTATCAGAAATGATAACACAACATGAATCAGCTATGTTGGCATATGTAACCATGTTTCGGTGTATATATTTATGGCTGTATCTTCCCAACTGTTGACAGATTCTCAGACAGCACCTTGGGGTACCTGAATGAGCTGGATGATTTGTGGAGTGTGACACTGCCTGGTGGGAGCAATGACATTGTCAGACAGTGACCTTGGGTGGCCACTACTGCTGTTCCGCAGGGAAAATGGAGAACAGCTGCAAACCTTAAGCAGCAGTGCTGGAAGCAGAATTTTCTGACGGTACACTGCAGCGGGTACAGGCACTTTCAGCTGTATCATAAGTGTCAGAAAATGGCAATCAACACAGTGACAGCTTTTTTTGTTTTTAGCAAAATATGTATATACATATACATAAAAGTTGAAAAGCTCACTATGTTATCTGAACTGCATTCAGTCTTAAACTAAGCGCTACTCTCCCTGACATTCCTCTTCTGGTCTCTGATGGGTCAGATTTCGAATTTTTTTTAATTTAAACCCCTATGTAATAGGCTTTTTTTTTTTCTTCTTCCTTTTTTTTCTTTTTCTTCCCCCCCCCCCCCCTTCTAAAAGCTAATATTGGGGTTGAGGGCCAAACAGTTTAATGATGCAGTACTACTTGCATTATTCCTGAAGCTATTTGATTTTGACAAGCCCACATTTGGTAATTAACATGAGAATGCCCCCTTGGGCCATTCTCCTGTTAGCTAAAATATCTTATAAATTACTGTAATAAAAGGAAAAAGTGAACACACTGCCTGTCAATGTTTCAACTTATCCAGCAAGAAGAGAAGACAATGCCATGATCTGGAAACACGCACATGCCAAATGGATGCATAAATTACACTGTCTATGCCCATCTGAACCAGTCACCTGTCTGTCACTGAAACATATACACATAGCTGTTTGTAGTAAAAAGAAAGGAAATTATATTTGTAAAACATTCCCATAGCTATGAAGCAGAGTCACAGTGCCCACAGTGGCATTTCTACCTCCTTCCGCTGACCAGCACCAGAATGCAGAAGCCAGTCAATTTTCTGTAAAAATGATTACCTATTTAGAGTGTATCACATACCAGAAGGCACCTCTTGACTTGTTCTCTGAAAACTTGTATTCATGGGGCTGCTTTTACTTGGCACCCTTGAACATCATGTTACAAATATTCTCCTATTGAATGCCCTACACCTATGGTCATTTCTGCAAATAAATGCTTTGAACTTGAGAGAATGACCAGCCCAGCAACCAGGCTTACAAGGCAGTGCTGTTGTCCTGACATCTGGGGTACAACATAATCCTTCAGCAAACATAAAAACCCACTGCCAACTTCAAATATATTCAAATCTGGGTGCAAACATAAAACACGAGAACACGCCCTGCCTATTCCAATGCGCCAGGCAGGCTGAATGCCCTTACACAACCTGTTCAAAATAATGAAAGCTGACATGAAAGAAAGTGCCTTTTATAATACTTCCTGGCAGTTACAATATTTTCCTTTATTTATGAACACAGATGCCGGGAAAAAGAGAGAAATAAATGACGTTCCTTTTCTTAGAAACGAATATTTTTTAAAAACTGTTTTTTTCCTTCTTGATTCCAAAACTCTTAATGCAGATGAGCAGGAAAAGTGCAGTGAGAAAAAAGCTGCAGTACATTCAGTGCTGCTTCAGTCTGTGTGTCTGGCTGTGGAACTGGATGTACAGAGGATGACTAGAACCAACGCACTGACAAGTAACTTCCATGACTACTTACAGGTTTTACTTCCTTCCAAAATAAAATATTAATTAAAAGTGTCAAGCTAAATAGTAACTTTTACAACTTATTGTCTAGGTTGCTCTGATCAAACATTTGCCACCTTCACTAATACAAACTACCTGATTTCTGCAAGAGCAATTGTTTTTGAATTCGATCCTTTAGGGCCCTTTTTATTCTTCTGTTAAAGGCCCAGCAAAATCAATGCCTATAAATTGTAGACTTATTGATAAAAATTCTGGGGTGTGCAATTGAACGTAGATAAAAAAAATGCTTGTGTTTAATCCATAGGAGACATGGTTTGCTACAACTGCTGAATTTTAAAAGGAAATGATCCAAAACAACGCCAGGTTCCCAGCTCCATGCCACAGGCCAGTGGCACTTAATAATGAATATTACTCTTTGGAACAGTTGAGGCAGTTCATGCAATTCCTGTTCTCAAGCCACCAAACCATAAGGAGCAGAACCCTACAGGAAGCTTACATGTACATCCTGTGCTTTTATCAAGATATATTTTCTATTATCAACGTATCAAGCTGTTATCAAATGCAGCCTATTAACACTTGCAAATGACCATTTCACCTTTGCTTTTTCTGTAGCAGACAAAATTTTATGGCACGGTTTTCTTCTGGATGAATTTTCCAATGTCTTGACGCTGCAGTTACCAGGTCAGAGGTAATGAGGGCTGCACAGCTTACAATGCCATAGCTCCAGCTCTGTTAGATCAATGGCCTATAATTACCTATGAACAAGTCA
The DNA here is from genome assembly GCF_026119805.1 of Tympanuchus pallidicinctus. Lineage (NCBI taxonomy): Eukaryota > Metazoa > Chordata > Aves > Galliformes > Phasianidae > Tympanuchus > Tympanuchus pallidicinctus. Next base: position 31,668,897 of record NW_026294769.1, read on the forward strand.
GACACCAATCAATGCTTTGTTATTTCCTGTACAAGTTGCTCAGGGAAACTTTCCTAGGTCAGGGAAAATCACAGCAGAGGCAGCGGCTGCACCTGTCTGCAGTACCTATCATGCCAAAACACCTTATGAGTAACCTTGAATCTCCTGCAATATGGTTAGAGGCCATAAGGACAATCTGGGTTCCTTGGACAAGCCTGGTTTGCCTGGCATCAGATCCGAAGGGACCTATGCCACTAGAAAACAGAAAATCGAAAGATACTAAGAGATAGAGAGAACCCAGCTCCAACCCCCAAACATGAAATTCCAAACCTGGGCACACCATGGCACCACACAGCACAGTCTAGCTGTACCTTGGAAGAAGTTTTATTTTGACAACTACCATAGCAGTAAAAACTGCAATATGAGCCAAATCCACTGCAACTGATACATTTATTTTGGGGGGATGTCAGAGGTGCCACATTGATTGCCGTGGCGAGCAGCATTTTCAATTTATCTGCACAACAGGCACAGCACAGGCAGCAGCAGTGCCCATGGTTTCCATCCAAGCCGTCTCAGTCCTGAGAGGGACCACCTAGGAGGGGCACTGAGCTATTTCTGCATTACCCAGAGCTATTCCTGCACAGCCAGGCTGGATCCTCTCTGCTGTGCTACAGCCAGCTGCGGATGCATTTTTGTGGGGAACATTTGTCTGCTGAAAGCCGAATGGGAATGCCAGCTCATTTGTGCACAAGCCACCGAGTGTTTAGGAGATCTTAACAGATTTCCTTGCACTACCAAGATGGTACGACCTGGAAATGGTAACCTAAATGCTCTCATCTCTCATTATTAATGTCGTTTGGTGCAGACAGTACCTTTATTTAAGACACGGGAACACAGGCAGCCTGGGACACAGTTCCAACAGATTCCTCAGAAACAGCAGTTGTGCTTTTCACCTTTCCTGCGCACACACATGCACTCACATCTGCTCTCTACGTTCTTGGTGATGCCTTTTGCGTTCAAAATGCCAAGTGATTAGCTGGGAACAGCTCCTCTGTATGGAGCTATCATCCAAATTTAAAAGAGAAAGGAAAAAAAAGAGGCAAGGAAAAGGCTTACAGAATGCCACTTGATCAAATACGCACATAACTAAGCTGACACAAACATGCCTCCATTTCCTGTAATACTTTTTTAAAAGTAGAGAAGCAGAGCAGGAGTCCTGCTGGATTTCCCTTAGCAACCTGACAGGAGCCCACAAGGTCAGCTAGCAGGAAGCGTAGAAAATTATACAGTGGGGAATTATCAGCTAAATTATTTCACTATACTCAGGATTTTTACTGTTCCTCCCAAGACGGTGGCCTCTTGCTACTTGCAATAGAAGCAAGAATAAAAGGACAGAAATGACAAAAGAGATCTTAAAAAAAATATGCATGTTTTATGTGCCTCCTGAAGATGGTGGCTTTAATGCCCAACTCATTTTTTGCCGTTGATTTTGGATCAAAGGCCTGATCCGTAGCTGTGGCTACCATGCACAAAGGAGGCTGCGTCTGTGCGTAACGCAACTGTAGGTACCCATGCAGGTGCATGAAGGTGACTTAAAATTCACCTTTCTCTCTCCCAGCTCTGTTGCTGCCTGGAGCCAAGCCCCAGCTCACTACCACAGCCTGGGGTCTGCTCTGATGCCAGGTAGCTGAGGGGAGGCCTGACATGCAAGGCTTGCAAAGCCTCAAGAACTGAAGCTCTGCCACCCGAGGAGCTGTGCCGGGGGACAGCTGCAGTGCTGAGGGACAAAGGCCTTCCCTGCCACCAGCCCTCTGTTCCCAGTGCCCAGTTCCCATGTGTCTGATACCTCCCAGTGCCGAGGGAGGAGGAAGAGAAACCTGGAAGACCGCTCACCATGTGGCTCGTTTCACAGACTTGCGAGCATGATCTATCAATTAACAGGTAATGAAAAAAAAACCTCTCTGCAATTAAAGACTTGATTTTGCTCAAACAGGAAGCAGTACCACGCTCCCATGTACTCCTGAGAGAGAAAAGCAGCTCCTGTCACTGATGTGGAGCACAGCTAATCTCAGCAGCGGCTGTGTGGCCCCTCGAGAGGTGCTGTGCTGAGAAAGGAACAGCCGGGGGGAGCCCGGCCTTCCCCAAGGGCTTGACAGGCTGCAGGGCCACAGAGAGAGGCAGGGAACTGGTTCCTGTTCCCTAGCAGCAGGGCAGAGCTGCTGGCACCAATAGACTCCAAAAGGTTCTTTCTGCCAGATTATTCTTTTATCTCTATATCAAGGTAACACCTAAATTATTTTTTTTTCATGTTTTCACCTAGGATGCCTTATATATATATATATATATATGTATATGTATATATATATACGCATACATACACACGTATATATATCAGCTTTGTTAAAACCATACATATATCTGCAGAGTGAATATACATCTGTACATTCTTTTTTTAGAAGTGCGAAAGGTTTTAATAGATTTCACAGGATGCCTTAGAGTTATTCAGGCAAAAGTCAGAGCAAATGAAGGTAGATGGTTTTCTTTCCTGCTGCTTGAAAAAAACCAGTCAACAGCCCCAAAGAACACACATCAGCTAAACAACAAATTTCCCCCTACCCTTCTCCCCCCTGAAAAGAAAGGGAGGAAAAAGCAGTCACAGTTTTCAAAATAAATTGCTACGGATACTAAGATATTTTTCCTGATCAAGATCATTTAAATATACTTTTATTTAGAACATGGCCTTACAAGCAGGAGCTGGGTATCTGAGCTGGCATGCCTCTCTTGCAGCCAAATCAATAGGCTGAAAATTACTTCTACTGAATTTCTTTAATATGTGCTCTGTGTGGTGCTGTTTGTAACGACACATATCTACATGTCTTTGACTAAGCATCCGCTTCTTGAACCACATCTTTGTCTCTATACAGGATCTATACACAATTATGTTATCACACTGATAAGAAAAGTTAGATTGATAGAATATTGAAAATATCATTACACTATTAACAGACAACCATAAATTGCTGACTTAGAAAAAGAAACACGCAATATATTATTTTCTATCTTCATTAAAGCATTCCCGGCATCACTGAAAATTATCACCTTTTCCAATAAGAAAAGGCCAATTGAGTCTGAGTACACACAAAGAAGCTAGGATACTCCAAGCCACACGTGCTTGCTGAGTTGGCTGGATCACATGCCAGCAGTGGCTGCAAAATAGTGTGTGCATGGCTGATCAAAGGCACAAGACAGACTGTGTTCACGTGCTGCAACCATAGGCCAACTAGAAGCATGAAGGTTTACTATACATACATAGTCACATTCTCAGTTCAAAACAGTTAGGTAGGTACAGGAGATGGACACTAATGCTGCTGAATAAGGCCCTCGCAATTTTCTGGTCAGTATGAAAACATCTGAAAGGTGTTTGAACAAGTTGGAAGAACTAAACTACATAAAAACTGAGGTATTCTGAAGATGCGTACCTGTGGCAGTCATCGGAAAATTGACCATAGAGCATCTGTTGATCTCTGTGCTCTTGGAAGAGACATCTAATGCTAAAGATGTAGTCATAGCATATATTTATTTTGGAAACTCACATAGCTGTGGTGGAAGATCACAAAACAAAGATCTGCAAATGCCAAAAGCACTTAAAGTGGTATTCATGGAAACTGGCTTTCTGATTATTTCTAATCATTAAGATTCTTCAAAGCAATTTCCAGAAGGATTGCTGGTTATAAACAACTTGAATTTCCAGCAGAACCTGGGAAAACATATCACAGTGAAAGACATATTCAGTGATTCTCCCTCTTTTTCTGGGTTACTACTTTTCAAGGGTGGATTTTATATGTCTTTATCATCAGCAACCCTTTGACAAATGTTCCAGTCACACAAATTTTATTCTAGCAGTATTCATGCAGTTGGATTGCAGGTCTTTCTAGCTCTATGACACTTTCATTAGGCACTCCCTTGTGTTACTGACGTTTCTGATTATTGGGGCAAGAATGCCCTGAAAATGCAGGTAACAAGCACAGCCCAACAGACAAACACATGTTTTTAGGCTCTATACTAATGTCGATAGCAGTCCAAACTTTAAGATCAGCAGAATAGCATTTTCAGCCACAAGCTGAAGCAGATGCGCACAGAAATTCCTCTAATTTACTCTGTGCAGCTGTGTAAAGGAAATCAGGGATCAGGATTGTGGTACGGCTACAGGGAGAACCAAAGAACATGGCTTTCATGGCAGGGGGATGCAGAGCAGGGCATCTTGAGAAAGGAGGCCACCAGGGATGAGTTGTTGCTGGCTTTATCTTACCCTTACACTGTGAAAAGAAAAGGGATTGGGGGGAGTCACTGGTGTGAGATCTTCCCTACTAAACTGGAGAAGGACAAGTATGAAACTCACAATGGGATAATAAATTCTGTGAAATTGGTTCCTACAGGAACTTGCTTTATAGCTAATGGCATTGGTTCTGGCTCCCTTACAGCTTCTTTCTCCACTGCTCCATCCGATCTTCACTTCTGTCTCCTGTGATGCCTGATACACCTAAAACTCAGTTCCATTTCCTCCTACATTTCTCAGTTATGTGCCCGAAACGCCTTCTCTGCTGGCTTGGTTTGCAACAGCAGTATTAAAAAATGGACACAGTGCAAAAAAGGACTTTTAAACCCATGCCTAAATTCACCAAGCTGTGAGTCAGTATTTTCAATGGGAGTAGCGGTGCCTATTATTCAGAACGAGGACTCCAGCATATTCCAAAAAGGCAGTATACCTTCAGCTCCAAACCCCTCTGCCCAACACGTTTCTCTAAATTACGCAAATTCCCCAGCTTCCTAGCACAGCTTTTAAGAAGGGTCGCTCTCTGCTTACTAATCAGGCATGTGAATGGCTTTCCTTTAAGAAAGAAACTTTGAAAACACATGAAAATCTACTGAATATCAATCATTATGGAGGTCCCTTTAAACTGTCATAATACTCAAGAGAAGGTTTCCTGCTGTATGAAAATCTGCAGTTTCAAGTGTGCAACCTTTCTGTAACTGCACTGACACTCTTCTGTTATCTTTTTGTTTGGGGTTGATGAATTTTTTTTTTTTTTTTTCACAGAATTTATTTATTTTGGACATCACACTAACATTTACCTTTCTTTAGTGTTGAAACAGATTTATTCAGTCACTGGACTTTCTCCAGTTAGACACTGGAGTAAATAAATTCACAAAAATCACAGATTCTCCCATATGTTAAGAAATTGTAAACACATTTTATAGTACTTTTCAAAGACAAGAGGTTGGCATCTCCTGGGGAGTGAAGTTCAGTCCTGAACAGACATAACAAAGGGTAACTTGTGGTGTGAACTTCCCTCTGGTTCTCTGCTAAAATACATCAGTCCTGATCTTATGGGACCACTCCCAGAGATAAGACAGCAATTCATTAGAAGTATGGGTGACATTTTCTACTTCCTATTACCTACCATTTATAGGATTGGAACCCTGGGAGGGGCTTTAGGAAGTCTCCCAGTTATCCCCCCTGCCCTAAGAAAGGATTAACTAGTTCTACATCACTCCCCCAGCTATTTGTAACCCCACATCTCTCAAACAGAGCCCAGTGCTTGCTACAGGGTCCACCACGGTTCCCAGAGACAGCTGCAGTCTCATAGCAAGACCTGCCAGCATATCTGGCCATTTGCAATGGTTTGCAGTCTGGCTCAGTGGCCATACGGTTGTTTGGATGCTATCTCCATGGGATTTATCTCCCACCTTCAAAAACAACCAACCATATGAGAGGCTGCCAAATGCCCCAAATGTAAAATCTTTGCGCTGAAATGCTCCTTGTAGGATATATTGATTTATTCTTGGCTATTTCTAAAGAGCTGAGAAAGAAAATAATGTTAAATCTCAATTCAGATGATCACAATTTGAAAAACAAAGATAATCCAGAGTTGTATTATAATTTTTATAGGTACAATTTGTACCTATCTTTCAGTAGATGAGAGAGGTGGCACAGGAGAAACGGATCATTAAACAGTAGTGTGAAGCCAGGGAAATTAAGCAGCTGCTGTGCAAGCCACCTCTCTTATTCTCTGAGCGCGGGAGAGAAGCAGGGAAAGAGAGGGAGGGAGAGAGAGAGGTGCCAATTGTACCTCTAATACAATAATTAAAAAAAGTCTGCCTACCATCTCTTCGTAATGGCCTGAACGGGCTAGATCAAAGAGATGCTGCTGCTCACAAAGGGGCTTCTCTTCACACAAATATGTGCACTCGCAGGTAGAACACAGACAATGGAAGCTATAGTATATAGCCAATGGTAGTCTGCAGAAGGCACCATTTGGGGCACCATCCTCTCTCTTCGATGTGGTGCGAAACCCATCTTTGATACAGGAAAGGATGTGAAACCGATGACAGAAAAGATGGGATGGGAAAGCATCAGCCAAGGGCATGGAACTCAGTGCTCACAGCTCTGTTTTGGTGGGCAACACAGCCAGCAAGCACAGTTCCAACCCTGTCGGCCCACTCTCGCTTTGCTGTTAGAGACACAATTCCTATTCCAAACATCCTCACTAAGAACACTTCATTTGATACAGAGTCAAGCACAGGGGCTGCTTACTGCACTTGCTTCCATGCTTCTAGCTTCAATAGCAGGAGGTGGCACAAAACCCTTAAAAGAAAATAACAGACGTGCCCTCGGATTATTGTGCCGAAGAAAGAGATAAAACAGGAACAAAGTAACAAATTATATTGTCAGAAAAAATGTGAACTTTTTGATTGGGGATGACATTTATTTTAAGTGTGCAATGACGGCAGGGAATCTGTCAGGGTAAGACATGGCAGAGGTTTCAACGTTTGTTAAGGGTGTCATGGGAATTTAACTAAAACTGTTAAAACTGACACTATTGGCTTTTGTTAACACATTAAGCATGGGAAAAGTGCCAGTCAGCATATCCTCCATAGCATCAGTTCAGTTAAATCATCTGGAAGATGCACAGAACTGGGTGTGATAATAAATGCAACATTTTCCACACATGGATAGAGGGTGCAGAGAAGGACAGGACCATTTTGATGAGAGCAACAATGAGATCACTTTGAAAAATGTGCACCTGCTTTGTGATTTAAAAGCATGCAAGAGGGAGGACGGAGTTTCTCTAATTTTTTTTTTAAAGACAAGTGAAGCAAACTTGGTAAATGCAATACAAATGGATTCTGCGTAAGTGCTTACAGTACAAAATAACTTAATACTGGAGTGTGTATTTATGGAATTGGCTCGAGTACAATTAAAGCACTGTGTAAAGCCTTCCACTTTAAAACAGACTCAATTACCACTTCATAGTTTGGCTGGCAGACCAACAAAAACAGAATGCCAGCCATTTACTCGCAAGAACAGGAGATGCATTAATACAAATGCAGAGGTGCCCCAGCCGGAGGGTTTGAAAAGAGCTTTACAGACCCAAATCTCCTGCAAAACATCCCGCTCACAGGCAAATAACCAGAAAGCTGTTTGGTGAGCACATGTACCAAGCATTAATGGGGCCAAAGCCCCCACTCTACGGTGAAATCTGCTTACACAAACAAATGCTAAAAATGAGTGTAAGCTCTGTTTTTTGAAAAGGCAAAGCATATTGCATACACCTAACCAATCCTATATGAAGAAGCATGTGAAATGCATGCATTTGTCGTGAAGCTGTCTGCGACCAAGCAATAAAAAAGATGTCAAACTACTGAGTTGATCTCACAGTAAGTAAACTGATCAAAGAATGAGGAAAAAAAAAAAGAAAGAAAAAGCGGCTTTAAACTTCGAAAGGTGTCCATGGTTTTAAAAAATAATGAGAGTGAAATCAAGATTTCTGGTATAAGTGAAGCTCTACCAGAGAAAAACATTGTAAACAGCCACTTTGCCATTTACAAGGAGCTCCAACAGCAGCACAGCCGTTTGCTCCCAACATGACCGCTTTTACTTTCCTGAAGTCCTTCCGCAGAGAACTTTCTGCTCATCTGCTGCTGTCTGGTTCAGCTGATAAAACACAGATGCAGAATTAAGGATAAAAAGCACAGAATGTGGCTGCCAAGAATCATTTTTTTGCCATTTGAACATAACCTCATGTAGTTTGATACATTCAGCATTTACCTAAGCGCTGCATCTGAACAAAAAAAAAAAAAAAAAGGAAAGCAATAACATATGGAAGCTTGGGAAGTGACCAACAGAACGCTCTATTTTTTTGGCCATGGGAACAGAGCAGTACATCGTCTGCCGACCCACACAAAGGCAGGCACGGCACAGACATAACCTCATTACATACTCGAGCCTTCCACCCTTCGGACCTGCAGCAGACTCATTTCTTAGAACCTTCAAGCTCTCTAATCGATCTGCAGCCATTGCTATGCACAAGGCAGCCTTGAAGGGCATGACACCTGTGGTATAATGCCATATGTCTCCGAAGGTTTTATTATTTATTTTTAAATGAAATCTAAATAGCGGTACATGGTAAGGAAATGGTTTTCACAGAGACTAGAGGACTGATTTAATAAAGATGGCAGTCAGAGATTACTGGCAGCTATAAAGAAACACCAGACGCCGAGAGGTTTTCTGTCCGACTCGAAGGTAGGACATTTATAGATGTATGAGAAAAAGTCTTATTATGTCTGTCACCATGAACCCTAAAACTAATGCCAGCACTGTTCCTATACGTCTTCATTTGTAGCGTTAAAGGCTGAGGATAGAGGAGGGTCAAAGGAACACAGGCTTGCACCGCTAGCAGCTATATTGTATAATAATTTAATTAATTAATTGCACGCATTCCCAACCTTTAGACCTACTAATGTGTGCTCGAATATTCACAGAGCTTTTATTTAATGCAGAACCTACAATACATTCTTTAGTTAGAAGGAGAGAAGAAGGCTTGATTCCATTTCTGGAGAGATTTGCTCTTAATCCGCTAAAGGTTATGTTGGCTCTCTGTGGTATCAGAAAATTAAAAATGAGGCTTTTATTTTTATTATTCCACCATATTCTACTTCTTTCACCCTCCTCCCCCCACTCAGATTTTCATATAGAGCTATTCTAAATATTCCACAAAAGACAAATGGTTTCTTGGTAACTCCCCTCTTTTACAAAATTCCATATGCAAATGGGCACAGGACATGGATAATTCTGCAATTCTGCTGTGACCATCAGGTACACAGCCACCCGGAGCACTGCCCTTTCCCTGACACATGCCACAGCGAGCTGCCGGCTGGAGCTGCCTCGGGGGGCAGCGGAGGCCTCCTGGGAAACTTTGAAAAATAATCGCCTTAATAATATGTCAGTCTGAACAATATGGGCTGGATCCTGCAGTTCCACTGCGCGAGGAGTTCCACAGAAGCCTACTGCCTGGTGCACGTACAAGCGCACGGAGTTGGCAGGATCCGACCTGCACTTTCTGTATACATTCGATTACGTTATTTTTTATCACGACCGGCATCCATCTGAAAATGGCCCACTCAATTAATGGGCTGCTGAATCTCATTGCTCTCTTGGAATTCTAATCCTCTGAGTATGACACCAAGATAACAGCTCTAACAGTGATGCGACGCAGGGATGACCATGGTTTCAGGTAAGAAACACAACTCAGTGCATACTCTGAGGTCAGCCCAAGAGTAAATGCAGAAATGCAAAATAGCACAGAACACAAATGTTAGATTGCTAAAACATCTTTTCCCACAGAAAGAGATTTTCCAAGTTGACTATAATCCATGCTTATAAAACATTCTTTCTATTTGAAATACATTAATTTCTGACTTTATGCCTTGCTTAATAAACAATAGAACATAACAAACACCTAAAAAACTTATTTTCATTGCTTGGCCTTTCTGATGAGAAATGAGAAAAAAAGGACAGAAGAGGAGAAAGATTTCACAATTACTGAAGAGACTGTGGGTTGCGAAAGTTGCTACAATTACCTGCAATAAATTCAACTGTCAAGTTTCATGCTACTGAATTTGCACTGACATTTTATGAGCAAATTGTTTGATTTGTTCTTTCACTAATGCAATGCCATCATTTATTTCAATAAGGCAGTAAATATTTTCACTATTACATGCAACAATCCTTTGGCTGGCTTATAATTACAAGAACGATGCTAACTGAATTTCTTGCTTTGTTTCAACATCCCTTGTCAGTGCCATAGACCTCTCTGCCTCTCTTGTTTTTCTCAAAAGCAATTTAGAAAATGCTTGTATTTTAGACAAAAGGAGAACATTTGGTGAAAGAAAATTCATCATTAGGTATCTAGAGGTTTGTTAATAGAAAAGGCAACTCCCACAGTGTATCCTAGTGCTCAAGCCAGACACACATGCTCAGGACCAGCAAGCTGCCTTCACAGTGGGCCAAAAGTCATTATCATAATTTTATATTACATAGACTACATTGAAAATTTAATATATCCCAGCAAAAAGAGACAAAAGACATTTTGCATAATGCTTCTGTGAGCGCACTCTCTCTTGCTACTCTTTTAGCCACCCCATGCAGATAATCACACCAGGAAAAAGAAGTTCATTACCTAAGCCAAATCAAAATTAGGCTTTTCTTTTTGATAGGGAACTTCATTAGTAAGCCCTGTCTTATACAGCTGGGAGATTTGATGAATCTATCTTGGAGTAATAATTCAGCACAATCAGCCACATTTCTGCTTTAAGTTTTATGTCTTTGTTACAAAAATTGAAACTATGCATATAGTATGCATTCACACATCTACAGATCCATGGCCTATTTGTTCTCATTTCACGGCACTGAAAATATGCCAGAGTGGCAGCACCACAGTATGTTAGTAAACAGGTTCCCTTATTTCCATGGCGGAGGCTTCTGGGCACAGAAAGTCCTCCTAAATAGTTTGGAAAATGGATTTTGCTCCTTGCTGCAGAACCAGCAGTTAAGTTACATTATAAAATGTATTTCATGGAAAGGAAAGGTTTTCTCCTCTACCACCAATTTCTCTTGCTCCCCATGTTAAACCCTTTTCTAATATGATGGTTATAAACCTAGCATTTCCAAAAAAGAAAAATGCACGGGGAAAATGTCCTACTTGTAATGCACTGAAATTACCCTCTAAAAAAGACATGAAACAAAAGCTTCTGCTATCAGTACACATAGAGACACAGAAATGGAGGCATTGCTACTTGAGCAACATATAAATTGCAGAACATAGCTGTACATCTGGAAATCCCAATGTTAAAGCAGCAGCTACAGGGTTCTGCTGTTTCGGAGCATGTCTGGTACAGGACTGCAGGTCTCTGCATTGCCAGCTGGGAATGTTACTTCTGCATGCTTTCCCCCAATGACATGCCTGGATAGCATGCCTTCTCTTCCTATTTTCAGTACAATAGTATTTTCCATTGTGATCACATAAAACAATCTGCAAAAGTATTATTCATGTAGAATTCCCAAAGTGCTTATCTAGGATGAGAAAGTATCGCTGCCTCAGTTTTAAAGCTGTGACCAATGGTAGTTCATGGCAATTAAGTGTTTCACTCACAAAAACTGAGAAAATAACAGGGAAAGCCAAGAGAGGACAATACTGAAAGGCTGGTCAGTTTCCCTTGAGCTATGATCAATGGTCTGCTGGCCAGTGGGAATGGGAATTATTGCATAAAGCCCTTCAGGAGGCAGCGAGACTTAAATATACTGCAGTTGCTAAGAAATAATTTTATTCATACCTTATCTTCTTTTACAATTAAATACAAATGGCTTTTCAGATTGCCAGCGTGCCTTGGGATGTGTGTCAGAACAAAGTCTTTACACCTATGGACACTCACGCCATTGGACTGTCGCATCTCCACACACGCACCTGACTATGTACACACTGTAGGGCTGGATGTGAGCTGCACGCATATAGCTGAGTTTGTGGGAGGGTGAGCATCATGATCCTGACACTGAAGCTTGTTAACAGTGAAACATCAAAATGACGCATTCACATACTCATGACTGAAATAAGGGTGTTGAAACTTTTGGGATGCAGATAGCTCCTGCTTGGATACAAGCTGGAGAAAACGAATTACGCCTTACAACGTTCATGACAACATCATTAAGTTCACTACGCCTGCTGTGTGGACACAAAGATGACCTCCTTTTTCGTGTGTCACCATGTGCCACTGGTGGTGGCCTTGGGCACAGTCTCAGCAGGTGGCATCGGTGCTGGTTTTGGATTAGGAAACTTTAAATGGCTTGACCGGGACTCAATGCGAACGGGAAAAAAAAAAAGCACAGGTGCTTCTATTTAGTTGACCTCTGAAACTCAGTGCACTGAAATTTGGGAAACTGTTGGAATAGCATGTAGGCAAACCAATGGGGTCCCTTGCAGGTTACCAAAACATCAGCATGGCACAGAGGCACTGGCTGCCTTCTCACTGACAATTGGTGTGGGGTACCTGAAGGGCAGACCTTCTAGAAAACCACTGGCTTAATCCACACCTTCTTATCCAAAGCTTTCAGGTGTGCCTCAGACCTTTAGATAAACTGGTTTACACTGTATAAACAAATCCCATTTTTGGCTCGGAGCATTTCTGACAACCTCTCAAATGCACAGAAATCTTAATCTTGTCGGAGGTCCTCCATATGACTCTCATAATACAAAGCAGCCCTACATTTTGAAATATTTCCTTTCTTCTTGTTTTCACTGAGAGAAATCACAGAGAAAATCTCTGTGAATTGTCAACAGAACCACAGAAGAATGACCATGAAGAACTCTGTGTTTACTATCAAACACATAAACTGTATGCATTTAGACACTGGAGATTTATTACACATCCCAAGCCAAAACAGGCAGATTTACAAGAACAACACCTCTCGCCACTTTCAACGTGAACAGCATAAAATTCTTCCCACAACTATTTAAATTAGAATTGGAATTTATCACGGAAATCTGAAAATTAGCCTTGATTTACAATCTGACCACTGAGCTGAATTTTCAAATATGTGGATGCGTACATAGTTAATCCAAGTGCACCAAATCCAGTTCAGCTATTTTCTTTTTCACCAGATATCCACATATTATTAGAAGTACACAGCTAACCAGGTTTCATGTGGTAGACAAAATAGCATTGTGGGATTACATTAGTCCGACAGCTGCTTTATGACTATAGCTTCCAGACCAATTTATTTAATATTGATCTTTAAACAAACATCAGTACAAATAAATTCGAGCACTCTAGTCCTGAGATTTTATATCTATAAAAGAAGCCAATATTCAGAGAAGCAGCTCTGCTTGTATTTCGCTCTTTGATTCCGTTCTCTTTGATCCTACTAGGTATCAAATACATCAATGCCAAATTAAAACAAATCCATCTTCAGATAAAGCTCAGTTTATAATCTTTCGTGCAGAAAGAATTTTTCTACCAATAACTTCCAGTAAGCATTTTAAGTGATCTTTCTTATTGCTTTATTCTGATCACTACAAAAGGCAGCAGTGCCTTGTCCTGACTGAATATCACATGAACTCTCTCCAGCGTAACTATCAAGGACGGCTTCGAGAACAACGTGCTCCATCTTTCCCACTTTCATGCATTTTTCCCCTTAACTACCTTCATGCAGCACTGGGGAATTGCCAAGCTCCCAGTACCCAGTGTTGAGAAAATTGCTGCCCAGCGAGACAGGTTTGGGAGGAGGCTGTGGAGATTTTTATGGTGCAGCAGTTGACCATTTGGAGGAGGGGACAGCTGGGTGCTAAACATAAATAGGAAAGAAAACTTAGCTAGGGAAATAGATAATGAATCCTGGGATTAGACACTCAATTCAATTAGGCGGGTATATATAAATGTTAGGCATAAACGGATCCAACATAATTATTTGCACAGGACTTATTTGTGCCCTTCTTAGCTATGCCGAATGAGCGCAGATAGCAGGTTCACTGGGGACACATCCTCCACTGGTGTGGAACTGGGCTAAAGTTCAAAAGTTTTTGGTCACAACTTACTCAGATCTGCCATCTGGCTTATGTGCACTGAAGTCTATGGATTACATTGGTCTCCCAAATGGAACAAGTGGATATTTCTGCTTGTTAGAAAAAAAAGGAAATAAAACGAAAATCTGCCATCCATGTTGACCAGAAGAACGGCCACACCAGTGGCTTGCAGAGTCCCCTTTGGCAGCACTCAGGGCTCTCAGCTATCCCAGCAGTGTGTGCCTTGTGGAAAAGGATGTGTTCCTTCCAACTTGCTGTCTGCCTGCCTTGACCACCCCGCCTCAGGCTCAGCATGTGCCAAAACTTCTGCTACAGCCTCGGCACAACGTCTCATAGGAACCTGCTGATTAAAAAACTCTCCTTATCTTGGTAGTTTGTAGCTGTCTTGGGGAGGAGACAGTACTGCTGCTTCCCCTCATCTTAATTTTAGAAGATTCTCTCCTCCCAGCCCCCTCCTATTTTCTGATGGTAGCAGAGATTAGACGTGATTTGAAGGTGTAAACAGAAGAATGTGGAAGCAACAAAACGCAATCCCACCTCATCTGGGCTACAGCTCTGTCTGCGACTAAAAATATGAAGCAAAATGATTTTCCTGACTTTGCTTCTACCTATTGAGTAAGCATCCAGTAAAGAAATGATTTGCCAGTCCACCAAGTGACTTCAGATCCTAATGCATGATAAAATGAAAGGACAAAGAAGCTATAAATTTGGTCAACAAATCTTCCTTCAAATACATGATCCATAAAAAGTTGCATCTTGTATACAGCTAACAGCTTAACGCCACCAGTTTGTCAGGTTTGTGAACCATGATTCCTAAAGCAAAGAGAACACACAAGAGATTTTATTTTTTAAAAATTGATGGCACTAATGACAGATCAGCAAATTATTATCTTGCTGTGTGATGCAATAAATAGAAGGCTGCCCTATAAAGCAAGCTGCCATCTCGGAAGACTGCTTACAGTTCCACCCATAGGTCTGAACTACTCTAAATTTAATTTCACAAGGAGTGAATTCAGATTATTTCATAACCCTTAAAGATGGCCCCAGCCTACTTTTAATGTGCTGCTGGCATTTGTGAAAACAGTACAATTACCAAAGCTGTTGCTAAAACCCACAGCTACAGAGTACCGCTCGCCTAAAATGGTCTCTGGGACCATTGTGATGGAAAAGCTACTGACACTGCAGGCTGTCCAGGAAAGCTACTGTAAAATCTATATGGTGCTAAGTCATAACATGAACTTTTTACAGTCTCTCTTTTAAGGGAGCTCCATACATACAACATAGCAAAAGGCCATTCCTGGTAGATGAGTACTGAAGGTTGTGGTGTATGTAAGGTTCAACAAGATGAAAAAGCAATTCTGGTTTACTTCTCACATTAGTTGTGAGATAACAGCCAAGTACAGTGTGGCAACCACACAGTCACAGTGGAAGGAAAGCAGTTCTTCCAACACTTCCTAGTTATTTGCTGTTCTTACTTTGAGGAAATGCAACCTAGTTCTCCATTAACAAACACTTGGAGTTTCTTTTCAGTTGTTGTTGCTGACCTGGGATATAACTGCCATTAAAGCATCCAAGAATCTATGGCACTTCACTTTTCTTCTCCCCCAGCAAATATTCCTGTAGCTGTTGTGGGTTTGGTGGCAAACAGTCCGGTTGAAAGGCAGAATAAAAACCTCTGGCTCTTGCTACAGAACACGTACTCCAGCTCCACAGGGTCTTAGCTACTGAGACTCCACAGGCCCCTGCTAGAAGTGTCTGTCTGTTCAGCCCCGCACAGCCTCGCTCCGGCTAGGCCTTTGGATCAAACCCTTCTCTTGTGAACACAGGGAGCGTCTGTGAAACTGTGGAGCAGATGTCTCCACAGAGACTCACAGATGCTGTCAGGACAGAACTTCAGGCTCAAACATTTGATGCATTTTAAAGAGGGATTCAGAATCAGACTCAAGCAGACAGATTGATCGTCTAACACTTCAAAGGCTCGAGCAGAATTGTTGTTATATTTTTCCTTTGTGCTTCCCCCCACCCACTGGCACTAACTAAGGTGACTTGTGTTTAACTTGACATGTTGTATGGGGACTGCAGGAGGGGACTGCCACCTCCCAATTAAAGGAGTCGGGCAACATTCATTAGCTGAAACAACAGCACAGAATGTGGGGCTGAAGGAGCTGAACACGCCAGCAGAAAGTGAGCACCTAATGCAAACTCTGCTTCGTGGCACCTAGCTCTTGGTTTGGCCATGCATGTGCAGCCTAGGGTGAACTTCCTGGACATTCATTTCTTTTCAGAGTGGGTGGTTTAAGAGTATCCCAAGATCTTAAAATGCTTTTCCTACTCCCCATCTTCAAGGATTGAAACACACCACAAGTATTTCAACAATTCACAGAGACTATCATGTATTTTCTCCATTAGTAATGTTTGTGGTAGTTGGGCTAGCTTGTATGGGACTTGGGGGCTTTTTGGAGAGCAGAGAAGGACATTTACAAGCCAGTCATTTACCAAATAGCACACACAAATGGTCGTCTTTGAAGAAAAAGAGAATGAAATGTGGAGGAAAGAGCAGATGGATTTGTGCTCTTCATCTAGGAACACTAGGTGTGCAAAGTTATCTTGGAGAAGCGAGGACATCAAAAAAGAAAAAAACAGAGTCAGAAGGCTGGAAGAAATGAAAATGATGCAGGAGTATTGGTGATGCAGAACTACATTCATAAGCATGCATCTGGAGACGTGGACATAATTCCGGAGAAAAAGGATTTGCCCTCTTTCAGCAGCTGCCATTTGGACAAGTTTTGCCATCTCAGCTACAACTCCAAGCATCCCTCTTGTCCCAAACTGAAGGGAAAGACTTGTCTGGCAGTAAGTTCAAAGGGGACCTTTCATCAGTTGGGTTGAGATGTGAGTTAGTGTTGGGCCTAAGTGTTTTATTGAAAATATCCCTCCCTCTCTTGTCATCAGCTATGGGAAAACAAAGGAAGCGAGGAAATACAGCTGTAAGTGGAGAAATACCAGTGAGATTATGAAGGGAGGCTTCAAACAACTCAGGGGATTACATGAACTACACAGGGAAAATACTGTCTATTGATGGGAAGAGGAAACTGCCTAATACGAAAGTCAAAGTGTCTTCGTTTCTCTACAGCATATTTTCTGGATCAGACCACCAAATGCATGAAAGAATGTAAGATAAACCTCCCCAAAAGAAGGGCAAAGGGGGATAAAGCTACATATAGCACAGAAAGAGGAACAATAGGCTTTAATTTCACCTGTGTCTATTTAATAAGGAAGAACATGGGATTGAAAAGGAAGGTACCAGAGTTCAATACAAAGCCTGCAGTTGGCTGGTGTATAGCATGGCAAGAGGGTGCGTTATTACTTAGGAGAAAGTCTGAGGGTCTTGTCAGGGAGAGGCTGAGGAGGAGGGAATTTTCAGTGATGTCCCTGCTAAGTCCATTACCAACAGAGGTCGAGAAGTGAAGGCAATAAAGCACAGAATAACCTAAGCTCTCTCTCCTGTGGACTAGTAACAAGGCCAGGTCAGTCATGAAGAGAAAAGAGGCTCTTAGGCACAAAGGAAGAGCCTCTACTATCACCTGCAACAAAGACGTTAAAGGAATTACATGTCTGAATATTTTTAGTCAGCCGACTAGGAATCAGAGATGGCTCAAGGGGACTTAATTTCAACTGCAACCTTTCTTTCCCCTCAGCTCCTCTGTTTCCTGGGTATGTGCTAGTGCATAAAAGGCCTGCTGGGAGACTCGAAGGGTAGGGGGCTCTTGTCTGTCCGCTGACACAAGCGTCTTGGGAATAGCTGTCATCCTGTTATTAAATATTTAAATATTTCAAGAGCAAGCTAGATTCATCAACCTCTGGAAAGAGTAATCAAGAGAATGAAAAGTAGACAAAAATAAAAGGAAGGGGTTGGCTATTTTGGTGTAGAAGATGGGATCAACAGAGGAGAAAATATGCAAAGAGAGGAAAATCAGGCAGAGAAAACTGATGAGAAAAGGAAGAATAATGAGAGACAAACAAAAGGGAAAGCACTGAGACAATATTAAAAAGAAATAATAGAGAAAACAGAATTGGAAAACAAGCTAAAGCAATACCTGTAAAGTCTGTGTCTGTACCTGTGAGAAAAAGCGAGCAAGTAAGCAAGCAAACAAGCAAGCAAAAAGCAAGCAAGCAATACAGAAATTCTGGACAAGATGGTCAAGAAAAGCAAAGGGCAGTAAGAGGCAGATAGGTAAGTTAGAGAAAGGAAAGAAAGAACTAACATTATTGAGAGCCAGAAACACGCCAGTGCTGTGGAAAGGCATATTTCGTGATCACAAACAGGAAACAAACGTATTTCATTCATTGTACCATTTTCCTGCTTGATTTACAAACCAATGTTTTTTCCAGAACTAAACACAATACCTTAGCCTTGACATGGTTTATGAGAGTCAAAATGATTATTTGGGGTTCTTCCATCCTTAGGAAATGTACACGTGGTGACTGCAGTAAAGGAAAATACCTGGCACAGACAGATTGTGACACATTTCATCCCAAGCCTGTCAAACATGGGCTTGAGACAGAAGGGAACTCTGAGCACAAAAGAAATGGAATAGACCTGGCAGGGCAGCAGAAGTACTCAAGACATTGCTCAGCATTTCACCTGATACTTTCCGGAAGGGAAGCCCTGCATGACAGTGAGCGCCCATCAGGGTGATGGGACACAACATGATACTGAAAGCGCTGGAGAGCCTTGAACTAAGCAGTCTATGCCAGCTAGGGAGCCGAAGCGGCTGGCTGAATGTTAACAGCACTCAGGTGATGCTTTCAGCTGCAGATGTCAAAGCTCCGTACAACCAGAATTTCCATATCACGGTGGTCGTTCCACAGACAGGGAACTTCAAACACCAGGGTGCCATAACTCACCCCAGGTAACAAAGCAGGTAGTGGGCAAGGAATGGCTTCAGACTCCCAATCCAGCATGCTTTCCCTTCTATCCATGGACTTGTCAAATTCTCCTTCTAATATCAGCCACAAAAGCTGCAAATATTACAGGCTGGAAGGAGAATATGTAAAAAACTGCAGGCAGGAAGGCAGCTGTGCAGTCAAAACAAGTGTAGGCCACAGTATTGTGGGGGAAACTACCAGAAATAGTCCAACACAGTAAAAATAAAACAAAAAGAAAGAGAGGGAAAGAGAAAGAAGTCAAAGATTGTTCAACAGAGAATTAAAAGGCGTTTATTTCATCCTGGCAAGAATAATCTAAACACTATTGCGGTTAAATGTTTGCCTACTGCAGATCATGTTACAGCAGATTTTTCTGTTCAGAGGGTTTGTTAATGGTTTTGCTATCCCTTGCATGGGTCTAGAAAAAAAGCACATGCTATGAATGTGATATCTTTGGTTTTGATGCCAGAGGTTGTGAAAGAAAAGTTGGGAAAGAACAGGCACACAGAAGGAAACAGCTAGCACATTTAGGGATACTCCATTAACTCATAGGAGAAGATTCCCCCAGGACACAGTCCCAAAGAAGACCCCTGGCGAGTTTAGGCTTGTACATCATTTGTCCTATCCAGAGGGCAAGAGAGTTAATGATTATATAGACACCTTGCTGTGTTCAGTATCGTTTGTGCCTCTCGATCAAGTGATGCAGATTACAAGGAATAGCAGGCTGAGAATTCAGTCATATGGGAAGCAGAGAGAAAGAGAGACACACAAATACATACCCACTGCCACACACAGAGCTGCTCACATCTTACCAGAAACACCATGAGAGATTTCTCTCGCCACTAAAGGCTTCAGACTCGAGGGCAACATTTACATAGATAAAGGTACGCACTTGGGTTCTGTAGCTTTGCACTAGTTACTTGAGGTGCTCAGTACATCTCCACAGCGGACGCGTAGGCAGAAAATCTGGATTAAAAAAAGGGACGGAAAAATCCTCCTACCTAATTAACATAGCTTTTTTCTAAGGAACCACCAAACATCATGGCATTTCAGGAGTTATTGATGGCATTTGGGGAGGTTACCAGGGATTTCATGGTCCCTACAGCAGATGATAAAAGGGGGAGGAGGAGGGAGAGCAGAGGGTCCAAGAAAACTTATTAAATTTTGGGCATCGAACTAGATTCAAGGAGAAGAGAATCACACCTCACAAGGGACTGGGACAAAAATCCTATGAGATTACTGGCTCAGCTGTGGCAAGCTAATAAGGTTATTCTGAAGCAGATGCAGTCGTTAATACAGTGGTGGCATGGGGATCTCCCGAGAGGGGTCAGAGCCATGATAACTCGCAGTAGAGTAATGTGCAATATATTTGTGGCCAGATCTTGTGATGGTAACTAAATGAACCCATGTCGGCGCTCTGTCATTTAACCCACTTTGTTCTTAATCCTGTTCCAGCAAGGCAGGGTTTCCTCACACTGCCGAGTTTCTTGAAGACAGCCTTGAAAAGTGGCAATGCTTTAGGCAAGCTATAGGGCCATTAAACAGGAGATTCAGGTGGACTAAAAGCCACTTTTGGGAAACTGTCACAAAACAGCTCACGTTAATTCCAAATTTATAAAAATAAAGCAGTTTCTATTATTTACGAGTACTGAGACAAGAGCTGTTGGCAGTTCTTTGTATGCTATAGAAAGACCAGAGCAATGGAAGAAGGAGGTTGGTTTGACATGAAATGTTGCAATGGTAGAGCTTTTCATGACATTTGTGGAAGTAGCAAAGTAATTCGTGATAAATGGCTAAAGATTGTTGGATTCTATCACAAAATCTACAGGCACTGAGCTTATTGGGGACCGGTGATAATGCTGCTCAGGGCCTCCACTCTGTTATGCTTAGTGCCTGATGCATTCTTTATGGCCTGATATGTGTAAAGGGAACAACTACTCACTCGCTAACTCTTGTTTCTGTCTAGTGGCAGTAGAAGTCAAAGTCAGCCAGCTCGTTAATACAGATGGCGTATGTTTCACCAGTACTTCAAAACCAAGTTCTCTGTACTGAGGACCTTACTGTATGAACTAGATGAACAAGTGAGGATTCCACTGAGGGCCATGTTGAAGAGAATGGCAAGATCAAGGAGAGAAAAGAGGGAGAGATTTCTAAGGAGATCCATTAGAAAGAGAATTGTTTTGAAACACGGTGGGTGGCACTGGGAAGTTGCAAAGTCAGCATAGAGACAGCGAAGGGCAGGGTATGGAAGAACTATAGAGGGAGCAACACAGGGGCAGATGACAACCTCTAGGACGAGAGAACTTCCAGCCCTGAATGGGAAAGATATCACTAGACACATTCACAAATGAAGCCATCTTTGAAAAGGTTGGTACGAGTGGTAGAACTCACACTGAAATGGACTGTATCATTTACTCTGCCCTGTTAAAAAAAGACGATTTCTGCACAGGATAGTACTGTTAAATACTTGTCCTCACCTGCCTTAAAATGTGGACACTGAAAAAAAAGCTGCAATTGACATATGAATAGAAGGTAGATGAGGAAGCACATCAACAGAGCACCAGGCAGCTGCAAAAGGCTTGGCATTCCTGGGCAAGGTAATGGTAAAATTTACAAAAAAAAAAAATACTGAGATAGAGGAAGACAGCAAAAAGCTCTTTACTACTCTGGAAAAGAAGACAATCCAGGGAGCAGAAAATATAAGTAGGAAACACAAGTCCCAGGGTTTAAAGTGGCCTGGGTGATTCAGCAAGTGAGCAGGCTGGGTCACTGTGAGCTTGTTGACACAGGGGAGTTCCCTGAAAAGTATCCTGGGCCATGATTCTGCAGTGCACTGATTTGCTGTATAGATGCCCTACGTGCACAGTTGGCACCCAGTTGCTCTTCACCTTGCAAATCATTCCTGTGCCCTAGGAGCATCTGCAGAAGAAGCCAGGGTGGAATACTTAGTGTACCCTGTGAATTTACAGCCTCTGATCTTTTGCAGTAACTTGCTTATGCAGGAAAGCCTTTATTCTCCTCTTACTTGCAGCCCCTTTTGTAAAATAAGTGTCCTCTGGGCCCTGTTGTGAGATTTAATTCATGTTTTTGCAGTGCACTGAGATTTCAAGTGAGGAGCGCAGCGGGCAGTAACACTGATTGCACCTCTAAACCCACCAAAGAGCAGGAAAGGCCAAACCCCAATATGGATGTCGGGATAATTCTTCACAAACAACCTGCGCAGGGCAACAGCACGCTTTGTGTGCTTGAGCATTTGGTTCACAGGGGTGGAATCTGACACTGGCTGCTGCAAAAGTCCTCCTTGGGCAGCACAGTGCTTGCCACTGCATAATGGCAGGTGATGCATGTCTGAAGGATTTATCCAAATAAGGCAAAAATTTGCAGATGTTTTAATCAGTACCAAGATAGATCTTGTTTTTATATCGAGAACCTTTTTAACGCAGCATTGCTGGTTTGGTCCGACATCATCTCCTGCAGTGTGTGGAGACAGGCCAGGAGTATGAAGGCTACAGAGCAGAGCAGGAAGAAAGTCAACTGTGAAATTGGTAATTTTATGAGTTTCACGGGGGGTTTTGTTGTTAGACACAATGCATTTGGAACAGAGTGCCCGGGGTAATACCATCCACACAGTGTCCATTTGTCAGCGATAGGTAACGATATCTTTAACCTAGAGTTGCACGGATACGTACAAAGGGATTTGAAAAGTAACTGGCTAATGGTGGAGGAGGCACACCCATCACACTGGGCTCACACAGTATTATCAGCACTTTTGGGGGCCTGGGGGGACACATCAAGAGCTGAGGCACAGTTTGTCCTTGGTGTGGGGCAAGTGATCTCATTTTGTAGCAGCACAGCAGTCCCTTTTTCCTCAAAACACAGGCAGGAAGGGGCTCCTTGCTGGCAGGGTTCCTTGCTGTCCCCCTGGCAGGGGACACCAGC